>NC_137614.1:12073243-12098838 GCF_963280865.1 Gymnoscopelus braueri
AAAATTATGTTGTTTTTTTGTGAATGATTTTTTATTTTTTTTTGCATTCCTAAGTCAATAATTCGATGATAATTTGATGATCATTTGATGATCAGTCCTTTGTGTCAGGAGACACAAAGGACACTCTTGTGTCTCCTACCGTCTCCATGGGGTGACTAATCGATCTTAGTGTCTAATATCATGTACAATATATACTTTTCTGCTATGTTGACGCACCATACGTCTAACCTCATGTACATAGGCTACTGTGGTTCCCAAACGTTTTAGCTCAAGACCCAGGCAATTAGACGATTGCCAGGGACCCAGACTACTGAAAATAGCAGATCTACAAGCTCACAACGCATTGCACTGTGAGCTTGCAGATCTACTATTTTCACTACTTCTTAAACATTTGTTTTTATTATTTATGGAAATTATTTGAATTATTGAATTTAATTCATGAAATTGTTTAGAATATATGTTGGAATTCATGTTATAGATTTTCTTTTAAATAAGATTTATATATATATATATATATATATATATATATATATATATATATATATATATATATATATATATATATATATATATAATTTATGTTTAATGGAACATTAAAAAACATAAATTATATATATATATATACTATATATATATATATATATATATATATATATATATATATATATATATAATTTATGTTTAATGGAACACAAAAAAAAGGGGATATTCATTTAAAAAAATGGTACGCGACCCAAATATGGGTCCCAACCCACTGTTTGGGAAACAGTGCCCTAGTACATACTGTACCAGATGGATGTGTGGATCTTTGTTGATTTGTTTTTTTCCCCTTGCCCCCCCCCCCTCCCCCCTCCCCCCTTCTCTTTCTCCTTTCTGGAAATAAGAAAAACGAAATGCACCCACTTTTTTTACACCTGTAAACCTATGATGTGACAACAAAGCTGATTCTCTGTCTTTCTCTCTCTCTCTCTCTCTCTCTCTCTCTCTCTCTCTCTCTCTCTCATCTGCATTTCACATATACACGCACACGCGTGCGTGCACGCTTGCACACACGGTGTGCTGCAGGTATCGGGAGGCATTCCTGGGGCTGATAAAGTATGTTCATTACTTTGACAGGACTAGAGAAGGAGTAATCACAGCAGATTGTGTAATCCTTCGCCAGCCCCGTCCCCTTTAAGCCAGCCATCAGTTGATTAGAAGCCATTCTTTAGCACAGGAAACCAAAGGCCCCACAGTAATGGCTTATATTGGATCCCTAATAAAGTCTCGGGAGGAACACGGCCCACGATATTCACTGGGCTTGGGAGAAAGTGTGTGTATTACGGGCCATTTCTCTTGATTGTTATTTTACCGGCAGCCAATTAGAGAAATTAGGACAGTGCTACAGCCGCGGCTTATCAGATAGCAGCACCGTCGACCGTGGAAAAAGTCTTTCTAATGATGGTGTAATAGGGAAATTCCGCGTTGCCTATATTTCACATTTCACACATAATGGGATATCTGTGGCAATGTTCTGTACACAGTAAAACATCCACAGTGTTCATTTAGCTCTCAAGCGTGTACAATATAATTTACACCCTTGGGAGTTAAATTAACACTGGGATTTTTTTTGCTTTTTATAGGATGTAGATGGAAGTCTAAATGTACATAATTTCTGAGGCATACAGCCAATTACATGATGATACGCCACTATGTGGAACTACTTTCATTGATATCACTCTCTCTGCTTTTAGCTCTTTATTGGAAATTGTTAGAATGTGAAATTGCGGTTGATTACATTTGCATGTTTGCATTTGGTTGCTGTGTGATTGCAAGTGTATCCATATGGGAGAACGTATACTCTCCTAAGATCAATTAAGATATTAGTGCTGGTGGAGGTGGAAGCCATTAGACTTTGATGTGGAAGTGAGTCATGCTTCTGAGGCCATTGTCTAATCACTTAAGGTGAATGAGGTAACTGATGCCACACCAAGATGAAAGCCTTCAACACATAGAGATCTCTGTGTTCTATGTGTTCTCTCTCTCTCTCTCTCTCTCTCTCTCTCTCTCTCTCTCTCTCTCTCTCTCTCTCTCTCTCTCTCTCTCTCTCTCTCTCTCTCTCTCTCTCTCTCTCTCTCTCTCTCTCTCTCTCTCTCCCCAACTATCGATGGTTGTCTTCGCAAATTATTCTATCGATTAGTTTTATAATTAGTCAAATAATTGACAAGCATGTAATGTACATGAAAAAAAAGATTGTTTTTTTTAATTATCGTTTAGTCTGATTGACCACTTAAGACCTATTTTATACTCCGTCATACAACGGTAGAGAAAATAGCTCAAAAAAGCTCACAACGCAATGAAACACGTTGCACCCCTACTGCCCAAATACACACTAACACAACAAAGAACAAGACTCAAAGAGACGCGCGCACGCACACACACACACACACACACACACGTGACAGAACATTTCTCGGCTGCTGCAACCGTCATTCTGTTGCAGTAGTAATAATCAGGCATGCAATGCTCATTTGGTATGTTCTTGCACTCTATTTCAATGACGTGACGCGCACGTCGCTTAACACCTACACTGCAAGTCACACAATGGACAATTGATATGCATCTAGGCTTATTCCTAAGTTAATTCGCTAGGTGTGAGTCGGGAGCCTTTGAAAAATTTGTTGAGGTGCGAATATAAAGTAGTTTTAAATATACACATGTGCCTGCGTGTGCTCCTGGTCAAATAGGTTCCAGGACGGCGTGCAAGGCTGTCCAGTGAGCATTGCACCCCTGGTAATAATAATAATAATAATAATACAGCAAGACAGGGGCCAAGCAATATGCGCAATAAGCCATAGACACGTAATAGACTGAACTTGAGAGGAAGGAGACCATGCAATTAACAAATGAACTTTGGAAAACAGCTGAGCAGAGTTCTGAGGGATTGTGGATATTAAAATGCGTGTCTTTATTATGTTACTTATAATGTCAGATTTCAAACTCTTGTCTACCCATTCAGCTACAACAGCCCTGTTTATGTTGGCTGAAAAACAAAGTTTTGCCTGTCATGCGCCATACCCCTGTTTCATTAGGACATACGTCACAAGATTGAAAATAAATACTGTCAAAACTCCAATTCATGTTGTCTTTAAAAAGTGGACATGCAGTAATTAATAAAGGTCATGATTTCTGTGCGGCAATTTAAATTAAGCCGAGGTTTGAACCAGTGGACTGACAAGTGGTCACTCTACCGACTGAGCTACTGCAACCCCAGAAATAGCGCCACCCTTTGGCCAATGGTTGTGAGTTTCATTTCTTGGCCGTATGGCTTAGCCCTCTACCATATAGATGCCTTAACAGACAACGTCACACTGATAAGAACCAGTATGCGCGCGCAGGCCAGCACCAAATGAACCCCACCGCTCATAAGATGCAATGTTAAAGTGGTCACTGCCTCACGTGTAAAAATGCATCCCATCAAACTTTCAGATGCTGTTTTTCTCCCAGTGTGGAGGAAGAACGCTTAGGATTTTTACTGTGATCTCTCGCTCTTGGTTTCTGTTGTGTGTAAACAATAATAGCAATTCAAAGCAATAATTTATGCTCCGTCCCGCAAAGGTGTCGCGCGCAGAGAACGGCCGAGAATAGCAGACCTCCAAGCTCACAATGGTCACATCCACGACGCTGTTGTGAGCTTGTATGTCAGCTGTTCTCGGCGAGCAATACCGCTGCGCTATGAAGTATATAATGTCTCGCTAGGGCGCACCTCACTATAGCCAACACACAAGAGGGGGTTGAATGAACTGAAACCAGCGCACCCCAAAACAACAGGTTTGGGGATCTGTTGGTAATTGATTACATGAAACAGTCACCTATGCGTCCAGTCTCAATGTTTGTAAACAAATAATTGGTCTATTTCCAAGTTTTGTAAAAAATAAAATAAAAAATCTGCACGGTTAAGCCAGAACTGCAAAAAACGGCGGTAGAGGAAGAATAATAAAACCAACCGAAACAATAGGGTGCCTTCCCATTGACAAGCTTGGCCCCCTAATTATTATTAGTATTATCACTAGCCCGACCAATTTAATATTAGATAGAGCAACAAAACGTACAATCTCATTCTCAGGGCCTCAATCCTTCCCTCATCATCCTACGAGGAAAAGCTCACAAGTTCCCTTCTCAGGAGCGCTAGCGTTAAGCCCCGCGACCAAAGCACAAGATTTAATGTAATTTATTCATGCCAGCACATTGGCAGGAAATTAACATCTTTTAATTTCTCATATTAAATTTCACACGTTCAACCTTGAAGTTAATTAAGAATATTAGAAACAAGTGCACTACCCCCCCCCCCCACCCACACACCCACACACCTCCAATTGCCTTTTCTGGGGAAGCATTGAGAGGGGAGACACCGGGGGTTGCCTGACAGACATATACCACGCATGCACGCGCTCGCTCGCACACACACACAAACGCACACGCACGGACACACACACACACACACACACACACACACACACACACACACACACACACACACACACACACACACACACACACACACACACACACACACACACACACACACACACACACACACACACACACACGTACACTGTGTATCTGGAGGCATTCCTCGGGCTGATAACACTTCTGCACAGTCTGTGAGTGTGTGTGCGTACTGTATGTGCGATACAGTGGATCGAATGGCGGCGTGCAATTATGTTTGACAGGTAATCATTTCAACACCATGCAGTGAATAAGTGCACACATCTCCATAGGCATAGAGTGTCAAAGGCTGTTTTTTTTTTTCTTTTTTCCTACTTACATTTTCTTTGTTTCCCAAGAAAACCATCAGTGTACCCCCCAAACAAAAACGTCTGCCATGGTTTATGCAATGACCATAAACACCTATTATACAAGAGTAATTACCAATCTCATTATGCGTTAACACATTAGAAGCTCTATAGCCACTGGTCTCTCTGGAACTGAATCTCCATTTCATGGCATTAACCTTAGGACCCAGCGAGAGCTTTGGATAATGTGCAGCCTGTAGCGCACGGCGTGGCGTGGCATGCATGGGGAGGTCCCCACTAACCTGTGGTAACAGGCTATTAGTGGCTCATCTCACACTGAGGCAAGCAGTAGGGTCCAGACCTCAGCTATAGCTGTGGCATACTTCATTAGCAGGATAATGCAGTATACGTATACTGCACTGTATCGTTGATGTTGGGTGAAAACCTCATATGTCAAAAACAGTGTTGATTTCGTCGACTAAAACTATGACGAAAAAGTTCGTCGACTACCTTTTTTCACTGACGAAAACGAAATAAAAACTGAATAAAAACTAAGCTACGATGACTAAAACCAAGACTAAATATATTAACAATTTCGTCAACAAATAAAAACATAGACTAAAATGTTAGTGAGGAACTAGTGGAAAAGAGATCCAGTAAAACTAAAACACGAGTCATTTTATGTTTGGTTGCGCTCGGTGTGTTCGCGTCGCGCTGTGACGCGTTGTGAGCTTGTAGATCGGCTATTTTCAACATCAGAAATCAGCCATTAAAACGCCATCAAGGCACCGCCAAAATACATTTTAGTCGACTAAATCAACTGTAGATTTAGTCGACTATAATCTTATGATATTTGGTCGACTAAAACTAGCCTAACAGTAAAACATTTCAGAGACTAAAATATGACTAAAACTAAATGGAATTTGACTCAAAAGACTATGACTAAAACGGAGTCAAAATTTGCTGTCAAAATCAACACTAGTCCAAAACCTTTCAGGATTCAAAAATAAACAAATAGCAGATCTAGAAGCTCAAATGGATCTGCTATTTTTGCTTCTTTTCTGTGACACTGTAGTATGACGAAGTAGGGCATTAATGTACGAAAATACATAAAAAGTATAAACTAGTATGGAGATAAAAGGTTTCTGCCCGACAGCAACAATATGTAGCCGCACTCACGCGCACCTGCAACTGTGTGTCATTCTGCATGACTGCAGGCCAACATGCACATAAATGCAAGCACACGCACACATGAAACTGAGAACACGTACAGTACAAATTGTGTGCACAATCACCACAGACCACCAGACACAAACCCACATGCAGAAACGTGTGTATACACACCTGTGGTGGAAATGAACTAAGTACATTCAGTGGTGGAAAAAGTACTCAAATGTTTTACTTGAGTAAAAGTACAAAAGTATTGGCATCAAAATATACTTTTAAGTACCAAAAGTAAAAGTACAAAAATATTTGAAAATAGCAGATCTACAAGCTCACAACGCGCCGCGATGCGACACGTTGTGAGCTTGTAGATCGGCTATTTTCAAATAGCCTATGTATAAAATAGGGCTAAAGTGGTTAATGTGTGTTTTATAATGTAACAATTTATATCTGAAAATTAACTAAAGTAAAAGTACAATATTTGCCTCTGATGTAGTGGAGTAAAAGTAAAAGTATTGGAAATTGGAAATACCTCAACATTTTACTTAAGTACAGTACTTAAGTAAATGTACTTAGTTACTTTCCACCACTGAGTACATTTACTCAAGAACTGTACTTAAATACAAAGCTGCAGTGACAGTTACTTCAGGACCATGGACAGCAGCCACAGTGACACTATAACCTGTGTTGGTGCTTTTCCTGTACAGAACAGGACGGCACATGGCGAGACACTATTGTTTTCCTGTATAGTGCAGGACAGTTGTATAGGTTTTACTTCTGTATACCGTTGCGCTGTATTGTTGATGCTTCTTGTTTTTCTTTTTGCCTTGTATTGCTGTACACAACAGTACTTTTTATTTTCCTTACTCTTTACCTGTATAACTCTGTAACCTTGAACTGCTCTGGGCGACTGAATTTCCCCCGCGGGATAAATAAAGGTATCTATCTATCTATAGTCAGAACCATGGACAGCAGCTGCAGTGACAGATACTTCAGTTCAGAAGCACAGACAGCAGCTGCAGTGACATTTACTTCAGAACCATGGACAGCAGTGAATAAATGTTTTAGGTACCCCATTTTTCGATTATTTGGAATTCTATTCCATTATATCTCAGAGGATTTCTTTTACTTTTTACTCCTCCACTACTACAGCTATATTTACAAGTTACTGTACAGATTTAGATTGTATTTACAAAACATGCATTAACCAAATTAAGTCCTATTGGCTATTAGAAAACAGCTGATCTACAAGCTCACAGCACACCATGATGCGACATGCAGTGTTGAGAACGTTGTTTTTATACATTTGAGTACTTATACTTTGGTACTTTAGTCCATTTTGATGCCAATACTTTTGTGCTTTTATTCAAGTCACTTTTTGAATACAGGCCTTTTTGCTTATGACAGAGTATTTTTATATTATGGTATTGCTACTTTTACTTAAGTAAATAATCGGAGTACTTCCACCATTGATGTGTGTACACACACACACACACACACACACACACACACACACACACACACACACACACACACACACACACACACACACACACACACACACACACACACACACACACACACACACACACACACACACACACACACACACACACACACACACAGTGGCTTCAGTTATGATCTTCCTGTTATACTATATTAGCAGAGCCATATTATAACATGACCTTCCCTAATCCTATTAATGAGGCTGCACATGGAAAATGAGATGATGATCATCTGGGGGGTGTGGAGGGAGGATGGGGGTGTTTTTAAAATCAAGGAACTAGAGAATATTCCACAAGGAACAGGAAAGAGGACAACTGTACTGTACTGTAAAAGAAGAAAAAAAAGTTATTTATAATCAGCTGATCTAAACCTGGCTCCAATGGTGTTATCTCCTTAACCCATTAAGACTGGGAATGCGTCTGTGTGTCATTTTTAGATTTCTTTGGGCTATTCTTTTTAAATCATGAAAATGTGTGCAAATCTTTGAATATAAATATTTTTAAAGCAAACATTTGTAACTCAAAACAGTTTTTTGAAAAAAAACGTATATAATAACGCTATAATCAGGGGTTCCCAAACTTTCAAGGACCCCCAAAATTATATGTATTTGGCCACGGACCCCCATCTCAAAATATGTTGTTCAGGGACCCCCAGAAGCAAAGATTTGAGTTAAAAATGTTCCCTTCAAAAATACATATTCAAATATTCATACACATTTTCAAGATTTTTCAAAAAAATTGCAGATATACAAGCTCATAGCGCGGCACTCTGTGCAGCGCTATGAGCTTGTATATCTGCTATTTTTTAAAAGCCAAAGTATAATGGTTAAAGTGGTTACGCAGATGCGTTCCCGGTCTTAATGGGTTAAAGACCTGTGGTTTCTAGAGCCTAACCGGTCTGGCTTCAAAGCAGCTTCTTCACGCACCCTTGATTGCACTCTTTGCTGTAACAGAAGCACTCGGCTGAGCTCTGAGCTGCTCTTCTTCGCTACCCTCAGCAATGATGTTATCTCAGAGTCTGCTCTCTCAAGGCTCGCCTCCTTCATATACAGTACCAGACTGCAGCTATCAGGTATCGTGGAGAGAGTGTCTCTCCACGCCATGTGTCCTTTCTACTGGGAGACCGCCAGTTCTGTGCCCTCTCTCCCTATACATATTTTTTTTTTCTGTCATCACCTCTCATTTTACCCTTGGTTTCTATAAGGACAAACTGCTGCGCTGTTCCTTTGACATGAAGGGTGCAGGCACCTGACTCTCCCCTGCAAAGAATAGCATATCCACAATTACCGCAGCTGCTTGTAGCTGTTGGTTTTTCCATGTAAAATCCACCGCGCAACCCCTCCACTGCTGACAATGACATCACCGTGACCTTCTCCACGACTGCCGAAAGCTGTGGCACTATGCAATTGATCATATTCAGACGGTGGCCATTTTGCTATTATGTCATACAGGGGGGGGGGGGGGGGGGATGACAGAATATGCACCATTAGGGTGCATATTCCGAGAGACCTGCACCAGAGGCATACTGTGATCCTGTGGGACATGCACTTTACCGCTCTGGCCCTCATCCAAGTTGCACACGATCAAATCCTCAGTGTCCAAACGGTCCATTTGGTTCCACTTGTACACTTTGAGTTAAATTAACACTGGGGATTTTACTTTGTACTGATGTCACTAATAGTTCATACAGGAATTCACTCATGGCAGTGCTCCCAGTGGGGCCTATGTGCTCCGCCCCCCCCCCCCCCAAAGATTTAACCAACATTCTATAGTAAACCTTGTTTTCTGACGTCCAAACGTCTATGTTCTACCTCTGTGCTGTCTCTGTTAGATCTGGGTAGCAACCAAGTCAAAGCTTTGGTGTTAGCCCGACATGACATAATTACAATATGAAAGTAAATATATATATATTTTTTAAATAACGTTTTATTTTATTTTGTATGTGGCCCCCCTAGTGGTTGTGGCCCTAAGCGACCGCTTATATTGCTTATAGCAGCGGCCGGCCCTGCCCCTAAGTATGACGTAACAGCAAAATGGTCACTGTGCAAACAATCTGGGAACCCATCGCCAAATAAAAAGGAAAAACAGCGCCCTCTGCTGTTTTTTACTCTTTCACTTGGCTCTGGGACGAGCTGAACGGAGCACCCGTGCGCAAGGAAACCGGGGTTTTGGTCTGCCCTCAGCGCTCCACTTCCGGTGGTGTGCTTATGTTTTCATTCCCACTAACAATATTTCTACACGGAACAACTAACACCACTTCTCCCAGAGAACATGGATCGTTTTGGTTATAAGCCCACTTGTTTCTATGATGAAAGAGCAAGTTAAAATGTGAATATCTTTCCGTGGTTTTGTCTGCTCCAAGGACGCTATTGTTGAGTTTCGGTTTGTTTTCAGTGGGAAGCGAGCGCACAGACAGTAAATCTCGCCCACTACATTTGATTGGGTAAAGCGCGGCCTGCTTCCTGATCTGAAGGCACGCCCACCAAGCCCCCAGAACCCAGTGGTTTCATTGAAGCCAAATGGACATGCTGGCCATTCATGGTACTGCAGCTTAGTACCTCAACATGAACGAGCGAAAACGGTTTCGACCAATGAATGGGCTCGACTCACGAGCATGCGCACGAGCTTGCGCACGGGGCTGCGCGCTTCTGTGACGCAAAACGCGTCACAGAAGTGACGCGTTTGGGGCCATAATAGGCCGCGCCCACCAAATTTCCAACCCGGAAGAAGGGGTGAATTAGGCCCATGCGCTGGGTGAGCAACTCAATGCAAGTGGATGGGAGGAGATTTCTGGTGCCCTCTCTATTATTTTTAACTCTATGACGCCCACTTGTAAGCTAACGCGCACACGTTCTGAACGCGGCTCTCGACAGATTCAGTAGCGCAGCTCTGAATCTGTTCTTGATCACTTTCTTGATCACTTTATAAAAAACAATTATAAAGCTCAATAAATCACGTTAAATGTTCTGCATGTATTCCTCTATTATGAAGGCGCTCATGGTGGCGCAGTGTTAAGGTCCCTGCCCACCACCACGGAGGTTGTGGGTTCTAATCCACCGCGGTGCATCCGGCTTTGTCGGGCGTCTATGCGAACACAATTGGCCCCGTGTTCGGGGGAGGGAAGTCGGGCAGGGAGGGTGATATTGGTCACTGTGACGTACTCCTTCGGGCTGGAGGCGGCACCATGTCAGCAGGGAGTGTTGGGGGCGGGAGGAGCAGGACGAAGGCCCTACATCCTCCCGGTGGGGGCTCCTCACTGGCAGGTGAGTCAGTAGGATACGACAGCAGAAATGTGTGTGGGGAGGAATTAATTGGCATAACGACTGGGGAGAGATTGGGAGGGGGAAAAAAGTGGCTACTCAATAAAAAAAAAGGAAATGCACAGTATGTTTACATGTTAAACAGTCAGTATATACTGTACCTATACAGATGTGATTACTGTACTGTTCTCAGCAACACCTGTGTTCCCAACGTGTCACAAACAACGTGGCAGTGAGCGCTGTGTGTGAAACAGTGGGGATCGTAGCGGCTATTGCTCAGAATATCCCCCTGCATATTGCATGATAAGGAGCAAAGCAAATCAAATAAATCAGCGGTGGATTAGGCTGTCAGGACACTATCAACATATTAAATATTCATGTGAAGACTACCAACGGAGAGACAATAAACACGGAAGCCAGGTTATGGATAGAGAGAGGTTGGTCGCTGTGTGAAGTAAACAAAGAGAAAGTCCTTCCATTATAATGCGACTGTATGGTGTAATGAGATCAACGGGGTGCACCGCCTGAAGGTAAACATTTGCCATTACGGCAGACGTGGCACAATTAGCATCATTATACACACCAGGGCACATATATTGGGGGAAGATACAAAATGTTTTGCCATTTGCGTTGAGAAACTAACAGAAGCTAGTTGCAGTGGAAACTAAGAAAGAAGAAACAGGGGAATGCTTTTAATTTGGTGAATGCAGAGGGAGAGAAAGCAAACAAACAGATACAATATGCTTATATGTAATACTGTATTCACATGCTATACGTTGTTATTTATATAGACATATAGTGTTTGCTTGACATCAAACGCTAAGAATGTTAATTAGATGTTGGTCAGACAGAGGCTATTGGTTTGATGTTTGGTATCCTCGTTACTATGTAACACTTAAATGTGTTTCTTTGCACTCTACTCAGGCGACTGTTTACCCTGTAGTTTGTTGATATACTCTGATATTGCATTTGTAAGTTGCTGCTAAGAGTATCTGCTCTAACTAAATATTAATTAATGTACATACCACACATACATACATATACATACATAATATCGTCTCTGTGAGGTGTCCAAAACTGTTACTTTTCAAGGTGTCAAATTCTAAAATATCAAAAGCAGAGTTAAAGAGGTTTCTGCCTGACAGCAACGATTATGCAGGAAAACAATGTGTGTTGTAATGTGAAGTAGGATGAAGAATTCATAAGAATAAGGGGGGGGGAAAGTTGCAGAAACAGGGAAAATGGAGAGAAGAAAGTGAGGGAGAAATAATGAGGGTTAAGAATACGAGAGGTTAGGAGTTCATTGTCGTATGAGCTCTCTGGGGCTGTCTGCTAAACTCTAATGTAGAGCCAGACAGCAACACCATAATGTGCTGAGTTTATGCAAGAATAAGTTAGAGAGAGAGAGAGAGAGAGAGAGAGAGAGAGAGAGAGAGAGAGAGAGAGAGAGAGAGAGTGAGAGTGTGTGTGTGCGTGCGTGCGTGCATGCACTCAGTTACACTGGCACAAACACGCATGTGTGCGTGTGCGTGCGTGCGTTACACAGGCACAAATACGCTGTTGTCTGTTGCTTGCACCTAGCATGTCTTAAGTGTCGTGCACATGCAAGCGCACACAGCGTACACAAACACAGCGACGTGCCTGAGTTACATACATGTGCCAGCGGCGGAAAGCGCTGCGTCTGCGCTCTGTCACACATCAGTGGGCCCTCGCAGGCAGCCGGCTGACATCTCGTAGCATAGCATAGTGATCATCATGTTGCATGCTACCGCCCCGCTCTGGCCCGTCACAACGCGCCAGCAGACCTGACGTGTCACTAAGGCACAAACACTTGTTAGATAAAGGCTGATGAATAATGGAGGAACAGACGGACAGACAGTGCATGCATGGACAAACAGTGAGACACGGAAGCAGACAGGCGCGCACGCACGCACACACGTTTATATTACTATACTTACGTATCTCGTCTGTCGGGTGGAAACCTCATATGTCCAAAACTGTTACTTTTCAGGATTCAAATAAAGAAATATGCAAACATATCAGACCTACAAGCTCAAAGCTTGAGCTTGTAGATGGTCTATTTTTGTTGATATTGTGTGACACTGTAGTATGATGGAGTGGGGCATTACTTTATGAGAAGAAAAAAATACATAAAAAGTTTAAATCAGGAGATACAACGTTTAAAAAAAAATATATGTTTTAGGTTGTTTTATGTTATATTTTTGTTTTTTTTCAGCGACGATATATCCTATATTAAAATTGCCTGGAGGGTGGGGTGTTGCGAGGAGCACCGTTGCTCCGATCCGCACCAAACTCGGCACAAACACTGTTCAGGGGGTTGCCACGAGAAAAGTCACACCAGCAGGGACCACAGCCCCCCCCCCCCCCCTTCCCGAACAGCAGCTGCAATGACAGTTACTTCAGAACCATGGACAGCAATACAGACATCTCTGTGCTATGTTCAGGGCCTCTCTCTCTCTCTCTCTCTCTCTCTCTCTCTCTCTCTCTCTCTCTCTCTCTCTCTCTCTCTCTCTCTCTCTCTCTCTCTCTCTCTCTCTCTCTCTCTCTCTCTCTCTCTCTCTGAGAGAGATTTAAAACTGCCTAGAGGATGGGTCTCGACAAACGTAACATCTGGACTTGTGAGGCGCGCCATTCCTCCGATCCGCACCAAACTTGGCACAAACAATGTTCAGGGGACTGACATCAGAATAGCCACACCAAGGGACCACGTGTGGCCCCCAGGGGCCACAACAGGCGTGCTGTTGTTCCAATCCACCTAAAACGTGGCACAAACACTGTTCAGGGGTCTGCCACGGCAATGGTCACACCAGGGGCCATGAGTGGCCCACAGGGACTTCGTTAGGGGCCCCCACAGGTACACCGTTGCTCTAATCCGCACCAAACGTGGCACAAACACTGTTCAGGGGTCTACCACAACAATGGTCACACCATGCGGCCATGAGTGGCCCCCAGGGGCTATGTCAGAGGCCCCCAGAGGCCACAGGCACACCTCAAATCCACACCAAACTTGGCACAAACAATGTTCAGGGGTCTTGAAAATAGTCAGATAAAAAAAATGATTGAACACATATGGGGCACTACAGCAGTGTTTAACACTTCAAATAACTTGGTGACCATTACTCTGATCAGCGCAATATAGGACAGGATTTGAAAGCTGCGTGGCGGCATAAAAATAAAGTGCCAAGTACACACACACACACACACACACACACACACACACAGGCAAAATGTAATATGGACCCTCTCCAACACTGGAATGCACAAATGCTGCAACACTACTCATGCGTAAGCTTAGAAGTCACACGTACAAGCCATACATAAAACATGCAAGGTTTGAGTTTCTGGTGAGGCTCAGTGGTCCACCTGAGTGCAATGATGAATCCATATACTGTATATTAAGTTTCCTCATACCATTCCACCCTGTGTGCGAGCATGCACACACACACAGACACGCACACACACAGGCTGTGGTTGGTTGTGTGTTGACATTTATATGAAGCAATAAAGACTTGTTCCTCCAGCTGGCATCTGCAGACTCAGTGGGGAGGTGAGGTGTCTCATATCAATCCCTAGACCTCTACAGTCACACACACACACACACACACACACACACACACACACACACACACACACACACACACACACACACACACACACACACACACACACACACACACACACACACACACACACACACACACACACACACACACACACACACGCACACGCACCAACATCAACATCAACACCAACACCCACACACAGGTACATGCATTAAACACACACCGCACACAAGCAAACCGTTAACACACACGCGCACACACACACACACACACACACACACACACACACACACACACACACACACACACACACACACACACACACACACACACACACACACACACACACACACACACACACACACACACACACACACACACACGCACACACACGCACAAACACACAGACAGCTGGTTATGAGACAATGTTTCTCATGACACACTCTACAGTTCTGTGCTATTTCAGAATACAATATGATAGGTAGTGAGCATTTTTTTTGCTAACGTGCCAATGATGTCACAAAGCAGGATCAGGAGAAGCTAACTCTGGGTTTAACCCTGGCTTGTCGGTATTGTGTTGTACACTAGCTTTTCAGGCTTAGTGCTGGTCCAACACACACACACACAAAAAATGTCAGTGTCCAAATCAACGCCAGTGTCTCTTCCTCAACAACGGAATAACTTGCAAGGACAGGAGCAGAGCAGGTCAGTTTTTCTTGCACAAATTAAAGCAGCTTGACAGTGGGGAGACCACACAAAATTAGCTTTTTTTACTCAACAGACAGGGAGTCAACAGACCCATAACAGTGGGAAAATTACGGCAAAAACTGCGGCGATATACTAACCCTAGGAACTTCATCAATAATTTTTTGGATGCTGGCCTAGGATATTTCTACACCTGTCTTTCTGTCTGTCTGAAACTTTGTGTGATTGTTCCTGCTGTCTAAACAAGGCCTTTCTTGAGAATGGGGCCGCAGGTCTAATCGAGATTACCCGTCTAAATAAACGTTAAAATACGTTTTAAAAAGGCCTCCATCACAGGACGAACTTCACCCTGGCCTACAACCATACCAAGATAGGTATAGCAAACTCACACTTTGCCACTTTAGGTTGGCAGTTAAATTTGCTTCTGCCAACCAGTCAAACACTGCATTAAAATGTGGAACATGAGCCTCTCATATGTGTCACTGAACACCACATCATCGTCCAAAAAGGCTGCGCACCCAGGCATGATAGAATAGGAAAACAACCCCCAAGGTGTGATGAAAGGTGAAATTTCCGTTAGTGGCACCTGCCAATAACATTTCAAAAGGTCTAGTTTAGTCACACATTTTGCACTTAAGTTCCCACCAATGCAGTCCTCCTTCGAGGCATTGGACACATACAGTCCGTATAATATAGCAGTGGTGGACAAAGTACTCAAATGTTTTACTTAAGTAAAAGTATCAATACTGCAACGTAGAAATACTCTGTTACAAGCAAAAGTCTGTAATTCAAAATTGACTTCAGTAAAAGTGCAAAAGTATTGATATCAAAATGTACTTAAAGTACCAAAAGTAAAAGTACAAAAAAATGTTTGAAAATAGCAGATCTACAAGCTCACAACGCGTCGCGATGTAGATCGGCTATTTTCAATTAGCCTATAGGTATAAAATAGGGCTAGATCTGCAAAGTAACTAGTAACTAACGTTTTCAAATAATTGTAGTGGAGTAAAGAAACAATATCTGCCTCCGAGTTGTAGTGGAGTGGAAGTAAAAGTATACACAATTGAAGTACCTCAAAATTGTACTTAAGTATGTTATACTTGAGTAAATGTACTTAGCTACTTGACACCACTGCTTGATAGCATTAACCTTTCTGAAATCTATGCAAAAACTCTATCTGACCCATCAGCCTTATAACTGCCAACAGAAAGGGAGAGGCTCAGCTTTAGAGCACACTGGCTCCTCCATCTCCACCCACTTCTGTGCTTTGCTATGATCAGCATGGCAGGAACGTAGTCTCACACAGTCTTACATCTTCTAAGTCATGCTCAATCGGGTTGGTGCATGATGATATAGATCAGAGAAGAGAGATACATGAGAATTGAACACAACACCAAATCCTGCTTGAGTGTCTGACAGATAACCTAGCTGACAGTCTGGTTCAGGTATAGTCATGACTATACCTGCAGGTATAGTCTCCCTGTATAAGAATTGTCTCTCGGGCTGGAGCATCGAAATCTTACCTTATAGCCTCTCCACTGTCAGACTGTGTGTCTGGAAAAAGCAAGTCACCTTTTACCTCGAACAGCAGTTTGAACAGAATGATAAGGCTTCCATAAGTTTATATGACAACCGCTGCACTTTTCTTTATTTTCTCAAGCGCTCTCTGTGAGATGGTATGTACTGTTTGGGTATTGTTATGCTTTATTCCGGATAGGTCAGTGTAGAGAGACAGGCGGTCGAGAGAGAGAGGGGAGACATGCGAAACAAGACAACAAGCGAAACCGGGTCTTGCGCTCTCAAGGAGCATAATATTCTTTGCAACTATAACTGACTGAGGCACGAGGCACCCCACAGAATGTTAACCACTTAAACCCTATATATACTTAGCTGACCATAGACGCCCAGAGGTCTGCACTATAAGCCCAAGCCTTTTTTTCCCTCCTTGCCGAAAATCAATGTAAGCCAATTATGCGTTGTAAAATCAGTAGTGAGTTATGAGAGTTGAATGCTAAGTTCACCCGTAGATGCTAATCTGAACTATGTGTAATATGAAGCAGAAGCTAAGCTAAATCACGTACAATCAAAACCCAAACAAAACCAAATTGAATGCGCCGTGAGCTTGTATATTTCCGTCAAATGTTCTCCCCCCCTGACTACGGTAGTCTTCAAGGGAAGAATATTCAGACATACCAATGCTCAGTGCAGAGTACACTAGGCCAGCCAACTTCACCTACTGTATTATACACTGAAATCAGCTGATTTTTGGGCAGCTTTACCGAATTAACATTAACCCTTTCAGTGTGCCTTGTTTTTAATCCATTAAGACCAGGAACGCATCTGTGTCATTTTCTTTTTCTTGATATACAGGCTCTACTACAATTGTTTCTATAAATAAATAAATGTTGATGCCAAGCTCCAGATGAAGTATGATGTGTTTCTAAAAAAGTGGGCACCAGTTATAGGATACTTTAATCTGCCTATATGAAAGCCTATGTTACCGTGTATATGTCATGTCATGATATTTTTATTTTTTGTGCTGTAACTAGTTATATTTGATCTCCAAGTGAATGTCCTGATATGTAATTATTTAAATATTTAAATCTGATTTAATCTGCCTCTTAGTCTGCCGAATTGTCCTGTTTGTTTTTATTTTCTGTGGTGTTTTTCTGTTTTGTCTTTTTCTTTTTGTCTTTTTGTGCTTTTATTTTAGTTTATTTGCTTAAAAATAATTGTACACTGTGAAATTTCTCTGCAGAAAAGCAAATAAACGTCTTTGTTAAAAAAAAAAAAAAAGTAATGATAATAGCAGATCTACAACCTCACAACGTGGCGCAAAGCGACGCGTTGTGTGCTTGGTAGATCTGCTATTTTCACTTGTTTGAGAGCCCCGCGGGCAAACGTCTAATTTCTCTTTTGGGTCTTGAGCTAAAAGGTTGGGGAACCACTGGTCCAGAGACTCAGGTCCTGAATACCTGAAATTATCTCTCTGCTGCCCTTAATTCTCACGTAAACGAGACCAAATACTAACACTGATCGAGCCACTATGTGTTACAACAGCACACCCCTCCCCCGTTTCTTCTAGTTGCTAAATCTGCTTCAGGAACTAGTTCACATCATTTACTTTTAGAACTGCAGCTTAACCCCTTGACATAATCACCAACTTTCAGCAGAACTAAAAGGGCAGAAAAAAGCTCTCTGGGCCTTTGCCTGTGAAAATAAAGTGCATTTTATGACTCTGGCCATACTATAACCTCATGCCCACACACTGCACACAATGCAAAACAAATGTGTTTGGGTCTTTTTCATCCAATCTAGGCAGAGGAGGCAAGCTCTCAGCAATAGCAAAAACAAGTACTCTACACAATTTATTCTATACCAATGGACTTCGGCTTCGATAGCTCTAATTCCTTTCCAATGACATCTCAACCATTGACTGTCTCTCCTCTCTGCATTAGCTTTTTAGTTAGTTAGTTACTATTCAAATAAAGTTCCACCAAAATGCTCTGAAACTCTAGGAGCCACTGGAGCCTGAACTACCTCCAGAAAGCTTGGCAGATACAGCTGGCCCCTCAACAACGCCGCTTAGCTCAGCATTTCTTCAAACTGTTTTCAGTGTTCATGGACCAACCCAAAACGTGCTGCCAAATTTAACCCATTAAGACCGGGAACGCATCCGTGTCATTTTAAGATTTCTTTCGGGCTATTGAAAAATAGCAGATATACAAGCTCATAGCGCGGCACTGAGTGCCGCGCTATGAGCTTGTAGATCTGCTATTTAAAAAAAAAAACGTTTGTACAAATATTTGAATATATATATATATTCTTAAAGTGAACATTTGTAACTCAAATCTTTGCTTCATCGGGGTTCCTGGACCTAATCATTTTGAGATGGGGGTCCGCGGCCCAATACAATTTTGGGGGTCCTTGACATGAAAAAGTTTGAGAACCACTGATATAGAAATATAATGTGCGTTTTTCAAAAAACTGTAGGATTTAGAAGACATTCGTAGAATCCCCAGAAGCAATAAGATTTGAGTTACAAATGTTTGCTTTAAAAAAGATAAATATATTCAAAGATTTTCAAAATTAAAAAAAAAATAGCTATGAGCTTGTAGATCTGCTATTTTTGAAAAAATGACACACAGATGCGTTTCCCGGTCTTAATGGATTAACTAAAACCTGCCTTTGTATAAACTGTTGCGATATGCACAAGGCTTGACCCACATCCCAGTACCTGTGCATAATCTTGAATAACTAACACTTAATCATTCTTAAGCTGTGCAATCATATAGACAATGTGTTTGCGTAAGGTACTTTTCTCCCTGTAATCTGTATATGCGGAGCATACACAGTTTGTATACCGCCATCTGTCTGTTCCTGTTCATGCCCCGACGTCTTGCTTACCTCATGTATCTGTCATGAATCACATAGCTGCCGCTCACATAATGTGGTTTGTGCAGAGGTATGTGTTCTCTGTTGTGTTTAAGCCATTCAATCTGGGAACGCATCTGTGTCATTTTATGATTTCTTTGGCTATTCAAAAAATAGCAGATGTACAAGCTCATAGCGCGGCACCGAGTGCCATATGAGCTTGTAGATCTGCTATTTTTTTTTTTTTTTTTCGTGAAAATTTGTGCAAATCTTCTATTAATATTTTGAGATGGGGGGGTTTCCGCGGCCGAATACATATCATTTAGGTCCTTGACATGAAAAAGTTTGAGAACCACTGATATTATAGCAACATACGTTTTTTTTCAAGAAAAAACCTGTTAGGATTCAGAAGACATTTGTAGAATCCCCAAGAAGCAAAGATTTGAGTTACAAATGTTTTCTTTAAAAAACATATATATTCAAAGAGTTGGACACATTTTCATGATTTTTCCAAAATAGCAGATCTACAAGCTCGTAGCGCTGCACTCGGTGCCGCGCTATGAGCTTGTAGATCTGCTATTTTTAAATATCCCAAAGAAATAAAAAAAAATGACACAGATGCGTTCCCGCCGGTCTTAAAGGGTTAATAAACTTCAGAACATGTCATGTGACATTGCTGTGCTGTCATCTTGCTCTCCGAGCTCCACACAAGTAATTCAATGGAAACAGCAGTCATCACCTCCGACTAGAGCATTATTAAATCACAACATAAACCATGATAAAGGAGTAGTTCACCCAAAAAAATTACTTATTTTCTATCAATTACACACTCTTGAATTCATTGAGATTCTTTTTTTTGTCGCATTCCTAAGCCAATAATTTGATGACCGGAGACTCAAAGAGTATATATCCATTGAGTATATTATATATTTCATTGAGTATATATTTGTTTCTTTAGTTTCTTTTGTTGTTTATTTTCTTTTCTTATTGTTATGTTTTTGCTGTTGTTTTCTGTGTTTTAGCTTACCCAGTGTATTTGTTTTTAGATTTTCTTTGGAAACCCTGAAAAAGTTGTAAAATGTGCTATATAAATAAAGTGGATTGGATTGGATTGGATATATATATATGCTTCATTAACTGGGGTCCCATTCCCCAAGGGGTGTATACTTTCGTCCCTTCCTTTTTTTCCCCTCGACACCAAATGTTTGCCAAAAATAGCAGATCACGAGCTCACACTGCATCGCAAACGCAACACATAATGTGTTGCGTTGCGATGCAGTGTAGACAGGGATGCAGCCTGAGTCAAACACTCTTCAACATATATATCAACGAATTAGCAAAAACGTTAGAACAGTCCACAGCTCCAGGCATCCCCTTGGCAAACACAGAAATCAAATGCTTACTTTTTGCAGATGACCTGCTGCTGCTGTCTCCAACCAAGGAAGGACTACAGCAGCAACTTGATCTCCTACACAAATTCTCCCAGACATGGGCCCTGACAGTGAACCTAACTAAGACTAAAATCATGATATTTCAAAAAAGATCCAGCCGCCAAAACCATCAATTTTTCCTAAATACGATCCCACTAGAACAAACAAAAAACTATACCTACCTTGGCCTAAACATCAGCAGCACAGGGAACTACAACCAAGCTGTAAAGGACCTGAGAGACAAGGCAAGAAGGGCATTCTATGCTATCAAAAGAAACATCAAAATAGACATCCCAATTAAAACCTGGCTTAAAATACTGGACTCTGAGATAGAACCAATTTCCCTCTATGGTTGTGAGATCTGGGGACCATTAGCAAACCATGACCTTGAAAAATGGGATAAACACCAAACCGAGACCCTACACACAGAATTCTGCAAATCCATTCTCCGTACCCAGCGAAAAACACCAAATAATGCATGCAGGGCAGAATTAGGACGACGCAAAAGGAAAACTACCTGACACACTGGAAAGAAGCAACACAAAAGCAGAGTAAACTAGAATGCTATCTGGCCCTAAACAGAGAATACGCAGTGGCAGAATACCTGAGCACCGTGACGGACCCAAAACAAAGAAAAATCTTAACTAGGTACAGACTCAGTGAGCACAGTCTTGCGATCGAGAAAGGTCGTCACAGGCAGACCTGTATCCCGAGAGAAGACAGACTATGCACCCACTGCACACAAAATGAAGTGGAAACCGAGCTACACTTCCTAACCGTCTGTCCATTGTACCAAGACATCAGAGACACATACTTCCCACAGATTACAACCACACACGGAGATTTTGAAAACATGACCAATGACAAAAAACTCCCATATCTGCTGGGCGAAGTACAACAATGTGCAAACACAGCAGCAAGATTCGTGAGTTGCTATGATAGGAAAAGGATATCAAACGGAACACAACCACCCTAAAGACTAATCATTGTGTATATTCCGGCACTATACCTGCACCCAGTGATCTTGGTACATAGAAATTGATCTATTGAAGATTCTGACTTTCAAATGTACATATTTTTTGTTTTGATTGTATTGCTGTATTGTTGTATTGTGCTTTCTGCTTTGGCAATGTAAACGTATGTTTTCTCATGCCAATAAAGCCCTTTGAATTGAATTGAATTGTGAGCTTGTACAGTAGATCTGCTGTTTTGTTGCTATTTTTAGATTTTTCTACTTGTAGCTATATTTTGTTAGCGCCCCAGCCTGTGTCTTCCGTGGGGAAGGAGCCCAACAAATCCACGGTGAGGCCTTTAGGAGGGCCATTCAAGCAAGTCGCAAGTGGAGCCTGCAGTGCCATATTTGGAATGGGGGGAGTCTGGTGCAACACTCAGGTCCTGGACCTGGTAAGACGAAGGAGGAGCCCGGCCAGGAGGCCACCCACAGAGCCTAGTCCCTCCACGTGCAGAGCCTCTCCTCTCCCCCCTCCCAGCAGAGTAGTTCCGGAGAAGCGGACTGAGTGGCCCTGTCTTTCCCTAAAAGGACTGACCGTGCGTAGCTACTGGGACGTAAGCCGAGGCTTGATCAACCCCGGCTGGGTCACCTGGGCGAGGGTGCATGTTGTACGTGGGACGCTATAGGATTCATGTGGTTAAATTACTGTAAGATGGCTTTTTTAGAAACTCAGAGACCAAAGAACTATTATGCTCAGTAACCATGTTTAACATCACATTCACTGCAGCCAGAGTTAAGCCATTCATCTGTGTCATTTTAGATTTGAGCTAAAACCATTATTTTATACTTTGGCTATTCAAAAATAGCAGATCTACAAGCTCATCGCGCGGCACAGAGTGCCGTGCTACAGTACGTGCTAAAACCGTGAACATTTGTTCAAATCTTTGAATATATAGTTTTTAAAGCAAACATTAGTAACTCAAATCTTTGCTTCTGGGGGTCCCTGGTAAAAAAATATTTAACAAAGGTTTGCTTTAAAAAATATATATTCAAAGATTTGCACAAATTTTCACAATAAAAAAAAATTAATGGGTTAAATACATTAACTCATTGGCCGCCATTATCGCATTAACGCGATCTAATAAATAGCGCGCTTGGCCGCCAGGATCGCGTTAATGCGATCTATGGTCTTTATTGATCTTTATGCTCTGATCACGCTATTCTGTTATGAATCAGGCTAAGTTTCGGGTTCCACTTACTTCAACCACCACTGCATCCGGTTCCATGACTTGGGTTCCGTTTTCGGTTTTACATTTTTCCCCCCAGTCATTTTCGACCATAATAGGGAAACAAATGGTTTTTCACACGCTATGAAAAACGATCGGAGACCTCCCCTCCTATAATCTATGGTCTGGGTGACGAACAGTCATCCCCGTTGTGTATCACAAAGTAATTTTCGCCGATAACAGAATCTGAGACATTTCACTTCCGGTTCATGTGTTTCACTGTGTGAGTGGGTCTGGGAGGGGGCGAGTGTGATCGAGAGGCGATCAAGCTTGGTATGTGCTGCACTCTAGTGGTGGAACGATCAAAATGATTCAAGTGTCAAGCCAGACTTTCTAGATGTGAATTAAATAACAAAATAACGAAACAAAAAAACACGAAAATCGCTGGCAAGGGCTGCTATGAACGAGGTTTTAACTCTGGCAGTCAATGAGTTAAGCACAGGGCCGCTCGGTGGTGCAGGGATAAAGTATCTGCCCACACAGAAGTCTCAGGTTCAAATCCACCTGCATGCGGCTTTGTCGAGCGTCTATACGAACACAATCAGCCCATGTTCGGGGAGGGAAGCCGGGGAGAGTGATATTTGTGACTGCGCATACTATTACTACTACTGTATTGTGCTTGGATATTTATCACGTATGTCCTGTATGAAGATGACATACACGACCCCACTGTAGTACTTACTGTACATGGTGGATTCAGCTCGCTGTTTCTTTGCAAATTCCACCCTTTCTATATGTAAATGCACTCATAAGCTCGATTCAATTACTGATTGTGACTATGGGCAGATCTTTGCTTCCTATCTTGACTGAAACTCTCTGGAAGAATATATATTACATCTCAAATAAAGATTGCCTATTTTCAAATAGCCTATAGGTATAAAATAGGGCTGAAGTGGTTAATTCAATTCAATCTTTATTTCAGACTCAGGGTCCATACAACAAAACAGGATGACAATCACACAGTAAAAGCAATAAAATAATAAAAATAAAATAAAACACAAAAGAAAAAACAGTCCAACTACAGCTGTTCAAAGTCAGTAGAGGCTGTTACGCCAATGTCTCCATATCATGGAAGAGAACCGAGTAGAACTCTTGACAGGGTTAATTAAAATCTTAATAACATGATTGTCAGACTTTTCAAGACGACATATGAATTTGTACATTACATTTCTTAACAGGGCTTGACAGGTAGGTACCCCCAGGTTTACAAACAGCTGGCTGGCACTGTGCCATCTTGGTACTTTCACCAGCAACCGTAGAGCATCATTATATGCAACTTTTAGTTTTCGCATGCTGCTGGCTTTGTAGTTACTCCATAAGTGAGCCGTATACAATGGTGTACAGAAGGCTTTAAAGAGTGATACCTTGACATGTACAGAGCATTTGTGAAATTTCCGTATTAGTGTGTTTGCCTGGGCATACAATTTGCATCTTTGTCTATGGATGTCTTTGTCATCAGAGAGATCATCGGATATACAGTGTCCAAGGTACTTAATCTCACTGCACACAAGTAGTATGTTGCTACTGAGAATAAAATTAGGAAATACTGCCTTTTTATCATCTTTACTTCGCACAATCATGATGCTACTCTTCTTGGCATTATACTTAATATTAAAATCAATGCCATACTGGGAGCAAACCCTGAGAAGCTGTTGTAAGCCTGCACTGTACGGGGAAAAGATAATTAAATCATCCGCATACATAAGGTGGTTGACTACAGCATCACCTATGACACATCCAGTTTTACTCTGGTTCAGTTTCCTAGACAGACCATCCATGTATAAATTAAACAATAGAGGAGATAAAATCCCCCCTTGCTTGACACCATTACTAACATAGAAATGTTCGGACACAGTACCTCCCCACTTCACCTGCATAGTCTGATGTGCATACCAAAAGGCTAGTATCCTTATAATGTACTTGGGTACCCCTCTTTGGCACATTTTGTCAAATAATTTGAAATGATTCAACCGGTCAAATGCTCTAGAAGCATCAATAAAACACAGAAACATGGTGGAATTGTGACTTCTATATTTTGCTATAATGTCCTTTAATGTATGTTTTATAATATAATAATTATTATATAATATAATAATATAATCATTTATATCTGCAAGCAGTAACTAAAGTTTTCAAATAATTGTAGTGGAGTAAAAATACAATATTTGCCTCTGAGATGTACTGGAGTAGAAGTAAAAGTATAGACAATTGGAAATACTCCAGTAAAGTAAAAGTACCTCAAAATTGTACTTTTCTTTTTTTTTCTTTTCTTCAGGATTTTGTAACCCATTTTTTCACCCACTGACAAAATTGTAGGTTACTTTTAGTTACTACATATTAGTTACTTTACACCACTGGCGTACAGTGCATCTGTAAATACACATACTGAAGATGTGTATTCCCATCACACACACGCACACAAACACAATACAGATTTACACACAGTCCAGGACCCGATGTAACCTCTCAGTCAAGCAGACCAAGAGGGACACATAGCACTTTAGGCAAGGTCACCCATTCATCATCTAAATCTGTCCCTGAGTGATGCCCCCCCCCCCCA
>NC_137614.1:12099038-12133823 GCF_963280865.1 Gymnoscopelus braueri
AGTAAAAGTCTGGTAATCAAGTATCGGTATCAAAATGTACATAAAGTTCCCAAAGCAGAAAGAACTCATTATGCAGAATGTTCCATTTCACAAGTTTTCAAATGTATAAAATGTATAAAAAACCTTTTGAAAATAGCAGATGCGCATAGATATTGACCAACACGAATAATACACATAGCTACATGTTTGGCATATCCTCCTATCTCTGCCGGCTGAGTGGCTGCACCCCTCCTTGCCTCGTCTTAAAAACCCTGACCCCGAACCCCAGCACCAACCACCATTGAGGAAAAAAAGGCTAAATAATACCTAATTAAATAATATAATAACAGAATATAATTAAAACAAAATTCATAAATTAACAAATAATGCATTATAATAATACATTAATCCCTCCTACTGTAACTGTGTGGCTTCCTGTCTCTACACTATATCCTCCTGTCTCAACAACAACAAAAAGCAAACACCTGCCTAAGAAAATCAACACAACAACTCGTTGAGAACACAAAAGAAACCACTCTATATGCAATTATCCCCACGAGTGGTATATACGAGGCCCTCGACCTTGAGGAACGCAGTGCTTTTCTGGGCAACATGTGTAGCTGTGTGTTTCGACAGTCGTGCGGCAGGAGTGGCGACACTGCCGCGGAGAGCTCGTCAAGAGAGCGGCTTTAATTAATGCGTTTAATTGAAAATTAATTGCCACCCGTTGGAGTGATACAAGCCTCCACTCCCCGCCATGAAAGGAGAGAAAATTAGAAGCTGAATAACAGGGGTTTAGCCATGTCCCCTCCGCCGTAATGACAGCGTTCATTAAAGCACTCAGGCGTGTATACGTGTGTGTGTGTGTGTGTGCGTGCGCGCGCGCGTGTATGTGTGTGTGTGTGTGTGTCTATACTTCAGCAGCATTGCCTTGAGAGCTGATTCATCATAGTCTTATTGTAATTATTATCCGACTAGTGTTAATCACAATTATGTATTATTTCTGGAAAAATAAACCGATATATAATACAGATTTCACACACACACACACACACACACACACACACGCACACGCACACGCACACAATATTTACTCATTTTCATATACTGTACTGTTCACACCTATGATAATCCATATGCTGTACAAACGTGTCACGATTATGATCACGTTAATTTAACAGCGTGCATATCTACGGTATGTATGTTCACACTGCATTTAACCTTGCTGCTGACGAATTAACTATAAAATATCATGCGAAGATTATAATATTTTTTACACAGCATCATTCAATTTCATTTGACACGTTCATACATCTCTCACAGAATTCGATTTGATTTGAAATGAAATTGGGTTGTATAACGCCTGTGTACTAATGAATTAGTAAAATGCTTTGGCACTGGCATCCCCCGCTGAAGCTGAATGTTTAAATGATGTTCTCCCTGGATTAAGAATAGATTTGTTTAATCGCACTGAACATGTAAATAAGCTGTGGCTGTTGATGTCATGCTGTTACAAACTCACAGAGAGCTGAGATTTGATTTGGGAGATGACGGTGTATATTCAGATCTAGCAGACTGACAGATAACCTTGTATTGTGTGAAGGCCTTGATATATGGCCAGCGTTCTGACGTATATCGCTTATGGGTATTACTGCTTTCAGCAGGAATGAGTAATGGCTACCGTAACAAAATGGACATAATGCTGTACATTTTGAGCGAAAGGGAAACACTTTGATTGTCGCTGTTGGGCAAAAACCCTGTATCTCTATATTTCGTCATGTTTTTTTTTCTTCTTTATACATTACTGCCCTGTTTCATACTTTGTCGTTTAACAGTGTCGCACAAAAGTTGCAAAAATTGCCGATATACAAGCTCACATGTTTTTTGGTTGTGTTTTTATTTTACAATTTAGAAAATCTTGTCACTTAATTACATGCCCATACGGACATCAGGGTGAAAGTCTGGGGTTTTACAAACATTTAACCATTGAAAACTATTAAAGGTAGGGTAAGTGATTTGCTTTTGGTTAAAATGAGTGTTAAATATCTATATTCTGATAGTACTCATTGCTATAGAGTGTTTGTTCAGTAAAAGGAGTCTCCCATGTGTCTCCAGCTCTTTATTAAACAGAAAATGCATTTTCAGTGCTCTCTCCTGATTGGCTTAAATGTTGTCACCTACCTGAAAATATACTGTATTCTGTTAAACAACTAAAGAGCTGGAGAGACCCCTGTGACTGAACAAACGCTCTGTAGCAATGATTACTATCAGAATATAGTACTTTAACCTTTTTAACTAAAACATAAAAAAATTACCAAAAAATATCCCTTACCCTACCTTTAACAAGAGCTTTAGACAAAATGATATGCAACTCAGACGGCAATCAGACAACAGAAGCGGGCTTTGTACCGCTCTGCATGGGTATTCGCTTGGCACGGGTACTCGCTCGCCCTAACGCCTCGCTCATGGCACGCCTCATGGGGCTCAAGCCCACTTCTAATGCAGAGCCTATACCTTCTCTTGAATGTTTTTAACTTGTTTTCAAAGTTTTTAACTTGTTTTCAATGGCAACATTGCCTTATGTTCTCAATCACGTCATTCCTTCTTCATGTGAAAGCACATTCTATCGGACTGTCCTACATGTTGAAAGATGACGCTAAAGGGGCACTGGCCTAGCGTCCATATTTGACAAGTCTACCCTCAGGCCATCCAGACCTTGAATGATGACATGTCTTCACCCCCCCCACACACACACACACACACACACACACACACACACACACACACACACTTACATGCGCACGTGCATAGACATGCACGTGTGCACACACACACACACACACACACACACACACACACAACCTCACAAGAGCTGCATGTGTAAAAAAAAGTGAAAACTGAATATAGTGAGAATGTGTTGGGACCAAAGTGTTGGACGGAAAGATGGACGGACCGCCAACATTGCCAAGCTGAAGGCCAACATGATGCTTGCCACGTCTGTGTAGCCGAGAGGGTATATGCCATGTAAATTTCATCACCAGCTCATGTCTACACACATCCGTGTGCATACTAGACTTTATGACCCCGCATGTATCATGCATATAAAAACGGTGACTGTGCATGCGCTACAATGGACGCTCTGTTTGAAGACAGAAGTGAGGAGACACAGTACATCGCTGCCCGCATCTTCATACGTAACTCATCGTTTAAAAACCTATAAAATGTGCTTAGATTATTGGATAGAAATTGCCCTGGCTGTCAGAAGAGATGAAACTGTGTACAGGTTAGAAGTGGAATTATCCTGCGAGACAGATGTTAGGTTGCGGCGTGCATAATTATACAAAATCCAACTGTATTGCATGCGGTTCTTAAGATGATAACCGTAACGTCAACACTTTCCACTCAAAACAATTGTTTCGTGAGAGCGTTGGCCTCAGTTCTTCTTTCAAAGACATCTCACTTTAGAACAAAACCTTTTTACATGCTTTTTCCATCTGCCATCTGTCCAATAAATGAATGATCCTCCTGAAGCAGAAGATGATACAGAGGCAGTGATGAAGGGAACACAAGGGGAACTACGGTACTGAAGAGCCCAGATTAGAACCGGAAACGAAGAGAGGAGGGAAAAGGTGTGTGTGCGTGCGCGTGTGCGCGTGTGTGCGCGTGTGCATGTGCGCGTGCGCGTGTGTGTGCGTCTAAAAGCCAGCATGCATGATAGTTATTTGTTTGTTATATCAGTGCATGATCAGAATGACATGGGGATTGGAATGTGAGTAACATAACATGGGGATGATGCGGGGGTGTGTGTGTGGGGGGGGGGGGGGGGGTTTGACAGTGCTGTGCACATACAAATCACTGTACTACTCCACTCTTAACCCATTCAATCCGGGAACGCATCTTACAAAATGTCTTCTAAAAATCCTAACTGAAATCTTTTTCTGAAAACCGTATGTTATGCTATAATATAAGTGGTGCTCAAACTTTTTCATGTCAAGGACCCCCAAAATACGTATTTGGTCCCGGACCCCAATCTCAAAATGTTTTGTGTCAGGGAACCCCCCCCCCCCCCCCCAGAAGTAAAGATTTTAGTTAAAAATGTTCGATTTAAAAAATATATATACATTCATTGATTTGCACATATTTTCAAGATTTCTCAAAAATAGCAGATCTACAAGCTCATAGCGCGACACTCGGTGCCGCGCTATGAGCGTGTAGATCTGCTATTTTTGAATAGCCAAAGTATAAAATGACAGATGCGTTCCCGGACTGAAGGGGTTAATGAATACTGGAGGTGAAACGTAATTGCTGTTGGTTATGGTGGAACTCATGGGCCTGCATTAATGCGGGCAAAATTCTGCTTTAATATGACATCAAGCAATACATTTACAATCCCCTCGGTGTTCATTAGTCGGAGGACCTGGTGTGTGTATGTGTGTGTGTGTGTGTGTGTGTGTGTGTGTGTGTGTGTGTGTGTGTGTGTGTGTGTGTGTGTGTGTGTGTGTGTGTGTGTGTGTGTGTGTGTGTGTGTGTGTGTGTGTGTGTGTGTGTGCATGACGGTGTGACGGTGTCCCTTTTGTCGAGATTCATCCCCATTCACTCTGTTCTTACCTTTGTGACCTTCAGAGCACAGGCTGTGTTTATCTGCAGAGTGTGGGCGAGTGTTCAACTTTCAAACGGAAGAAGAGAAAATAAATGAGCAGGAGATAAGAGATGAGAGAGAGAGAGAGAGAGAGAGAGAGAAAAGAATATATTCCTGGCTCTCTCTCTCTCCCTCCCACTCCATGTTTCGTTTTTTATCAGTTTGGTTTTTTAAGCGCAAATCCCATCATTATAAAGTGGGCAGCTCAAATCACTGATTTGTTGATAGGTGTGGTATAATGACCGTCCAGACCCATAGAGAGAGAGAGTTGTGTTACGCTTTGATCTCGCTGCAAAAGCAAGGAATCTTTTGAAAGGAAAAGACGTGCTGGACGCCGGGGAAGCAAACAATTGTGACCTTTTTTGTCATATGTCATAGTTCAGGAATATAAAAGAAGACATATCACAGTCACAGGTTGTTTTCTAATCACTTGCTTTTCGATGTATCATTTTATTGAGGCATCTAAACAGCGGCATGGTATCGTTTCTGTCTCGGAGGTATCGCGAGATTTGGTTGCCTGACAAGAAATGGTGGACAATCTCGCGATATACTTGGCCACGTTCAGAAACGTACTTTGTGCTCTTTAGAGGCCTCTATAACATTATACAGTGTACACATGGAAAAGCAACACAACAGAAGACAACGCGTGATATGTCTTCTTCTTTATTTTCCTGGGCCGAGTATTTTATATAGGTCTCAATCGTTCAGAAATAGTGTTTGTTCATAAGGGTCTGCCACCCAGTGAGATGAATCTGCCGGCTGGAATTGCAGGATAGAGAAAATGACGTCGGCGTCTCTTCCTTTTAAAATAAATTCCTGGCCGCAAAGCAGGATGTTGTTGCCTCCGGTAGTTCCAAACATTGGAACTTCCTCATTGAGATAGAAAGAGAACTTCCGCATTCAATTTTGACAATGGGAGTCAACGCTAGTGTCGTCACTCTCATAGCTATATCACGCTGTGACCATCCTATCCTATATTAAAATTGGCTTAGGAGTAGTTCACCCAAAAAAATACTTATCATTTACACACCCCACGAAGCCTCGAATTCATGGAGATTTTTTTGTTTTTGTTGCATTCCTAAGCCAATAATTTGATGACCGGCGAGGAGACTCAAAGAGTTTCAAAGAGTCTCCTACAGAGTCTTCTATACTGACCGATGACCAGGTCATCAAATTATCGGCTCAGGAATGCAGCGAAAACAAAAAAATCTCCATGAATTCAAGGCTTGGTGGAGTGTGTAATTGATAGAAAATAAGTAATTTTTGGGTGAACTACGGGGGAGGACTTGGAGTTGTGGAAAGAACCTCTGACAACAGGTACAATGTGTACTCTGAGAACGGGTACAATAGCTTAAATATAAAATTGTTCCTTTGTTTCTGATGAAGCAGAGCCTAAATCACAGTACATAAAATGGCCCAAAAATGTCCTTTTTTGCCATATTAATTTAGTAGAACTGGTTATATGCAATATAATATGTGAGTTTACAATATGAAAGAAAGGACACCATGCAAGCACATCATCACCAAATCATTCTGTGGTCTGCATGTGGAGTTGGCATGTGTAATTATTATTTTTCTTTTTTCAAATTACTATTTTTTACCATTTTTGATAATCCTACATTAAAATTGCCTCGTATAATAAAAGCCCAAAATAGGGATGCTAGTTTGAAAGAGATTAAACCAATAATAAACCATAACTATAACGGCTGAAATGGTGCAGGAAGGATTTTCAAACGTCTACAGTACTTGCACCTGCTAGAGCTGCTGTGCTGAGGCAAGAATAAACAAGATAAAGGCTTCTCTCCCTGTCCTCGCATTCTGCCTCCACTCTCACCTGACAGATGATGGAGACATACATTACACGTAGTCACTGACACACGCACACACGCACACACACACACACACACACGCACACACGCGCACACACACGCACACACACAGATGTCTCAGTATGACAACGTGGCAACAACAAGTATAGCAACAGTATGTGCGTCATGCTCTCACTGAGTACAAGCGGTTTGTTTGACAGGCACGTAAGAGCACGTATGACAGCATGTTGTGTGTTCTGCCACGACAGAATGGCCACATATGGCCATAGTCTCGCTCCACTACATTCATCTCCACAGCACTCACTACTGTATACGTTCACAATCAGTGGTATATCAGTGGCGATGCGACGCATTGTGAGCTCGTAGATCTGCTATTTTCAAAAGCCTTTCATACATCCTAATATACAATAGAGAGTTGCGCGCATGCGTGGCTGTTTGTGTGTGTGTGTCTGCGTTCATACGGGTCCTCGTGCTCTCTCTCTCTCAATACAAACTGATGGACACTCGACCATGCTCTCTCCGTTCTCTCTCTCAATACAAACTGATGGTCACTCGACCGTGCTCTCTCCGTCAAGACAACGTTACGCTTTCGTTTTCGCCTCGCAATGAACGTCTACAGGCTACTAGACGACAGCCCGCGCAGCGGCTAGACGGCCCGCACCTCTAGTTTTATACATTTGAAAACTTTCTCTATAATAATGTATAATATAGACATTCTCTATAATGAGTAGCCTACTTTCTACTTTTGGTACTTTTGTACTTACAGTATACTCAACTTAATTTTAACATCCAGACTTTTACTTGTAACAGAGTATTTCTACATTGCAGTATTTATACTGCAGTATTTATTTACAAGTACAAGTAAAAAATGTGAGCACATTTTCCACCACATATGTTCCCAACTCAAATGAGAAGCAGTTGAACTGGAGATCTACAGCAGACAGTCATTTGGTTCATTCAGGAGAATAAAAACCTGATTATGCTTCCCGCGGAGGCTGACGTAGGGGTCAGTGGACACAATGTGATTGTGATTGTATTCAAATTTGGTGTCAGCAGGCGCACACACATCCAGCACCAAGAGCAACACGTGTTGCACTCAACACAAGGCATAATCTGCCGTCTCCCAGACAACTGAAGGACTCCTGTTGTACTCTGAAGACCTCACATTCTAATAAATTCCATTCAGGAATTTATTCTACTTTGTACAGTGCATTTAACACAAAATGCCATTGAACATCACTTCAACTTCATGTCCTTCATTATCGGATGAATATAGAATATAATACAGCTGGTAGTGACAAAGCTCCTCTCAACCTCTCCTCAAATGAAGTGTCTATGTTCCTTTTCTAGGAAAACAGTGAACTTGCCTGTGCATAAAGTACGCAGAGTTATAAAATACACGCACGCAGATGTGCTCGTATAGACATGAGTGGTGACAAAATCTACATTAATCTATATTATTAGGTTTAGGCATAGTCTTATTGATGTTACGTTTAGGAATAAGGTTAGGTTTAGGCATAGTTTTACTGAGGTTACGTTTAGGAATAAGGTTAGGTTTAGGCATAGTCTTACTGAGGTTAAGGTTAGGAATAAGGTTAGGTTTAGACATAGTTTTAATGATGTTACGTTTAGGAATAAGGTTAGGTTTAGGCATAGTTTTACTGAGGTTAAGGTTAGGAATAAGGTTAGGTTTAGGCATAGACTTACTGAGGTTAAGATTAGGAATAAGGTTAGGTTAAGGCATAGTTTTACTGAGGTTAAGTTTAGGAATAAGGTTAGGTTTAGGCATAGTTTTACTGAGGTTACGTTTAGGAATAAGGTTAGGTTTAGGCATAGTTTTACTGAGGTTACGTTTAGGAATAAGGTTAGATGTAGGCATAGTTTTACTGAGGTTACGTTTAGGAATAAGGTTAGATTTAGGCATAGTTTTACTGAGGTTACGTTTAGGAATAAGGTTAGGTTTAGGCATAGACTTACTGAGGTTACGTTTAGGAATACCTGGTGGCGACCGTTCCGAGGTCGCCGGATTTGACCCGGGGCGAGCGTGTTTTGGGGCGAGCGTTCTTGTATTCATTGCAACATATTACTTGGCTTCTTTTAAACACAAGTATGTCTTGACATTTAACATGATAAATGTATATTATTATACTATTGTTTTGACACAGTGCACAGTGGAACTGAATAATTCACTCAGCCAAAGCTGAGAAAGAAGTAGGATCGACACATTGGATAAACATCAGCCAGTTTGCACTAAAAAAGAATATAAATCCCAAACCCTTTGAGGTTTGCCTTCATTTAGAGCAAAAATAAATAAACAAACACACAAACAGTCTTACATGCCGAGCTGTTTATGTAAAGCTGGTATTTGGAACAACAGTATCATTTAGTTCTCTCTTCTTCAGAGAGTTCAGAAGGGCTGAGGTAACCGTGGCAGAAAAAATGTTGTTTAGCCCATTATGACCGGGAAAGAATCTGTGTCTTTTTTAGATGTCTTTGGGCTATTCAAAAATAGCAGATACAAGCTCATAGCGCGGCACTGAGTGCCACGCTATGAGCGCCACGCTATGAGCTTGTATATCTGCTATTTTTGAAAAATCGATTTATTTTTGGCAAATCTTTGAATATATATATATTTTTCAAGCAAATTTTTGTTACTCAGATATTTTACTTAAAAAAAAGTAAATATAGTGAAAAGATAAATCAACAGTTTTTTGAAAAACGTGCTCAAACGTTTTCATGTCAAGGACCACCCAAAATTATATGTATTCGGCCACGGACCCCCCATCTCAAAATATTTTGTTCCAGGGACCCCCAGAAGTAAATATTTGAGTAAAAAATGTTCGCTTTTGCAGATCTACAAGCTCGTAGCGCGGCCCTCGGTGCCACGCTATGAGCTTGTAGATCTGCTATTTTTGAATAGCCAAAGAAATCTAAAGCATGACACAGCTGCGTCCCCGGTCTTAAAGGGTTAGAGGAGATGGAGCTTTAGATTATGAAAAACCATATGTTATCAAGTGTCTTTTTGAAACTTTTTATTTGAACTGCACAATGCTGCTGGATGGACTTAAAAGCCTCTCTCCAGCCAATTTGACTTCCTGCCCACTTCTTCCCCCAAATGTTCTCACCAAACTGCATAGTTGTGGTTTGAAATCGTACATCACTCCACAACCAGGGACAGCTGGTTGATTCTCACAAAGGCGACATGAGATGAAAGTAAGGGTGTAAAGATTCGTTTTAACAGCGTTTTGATACGTATCACGATACTTGGTTGTCGATACGATACATGAACGATACAGGTTCATTTAGAACGATACGATACGTTTCGATTCAGTGATTTAGTCGATACGATACAGGAACGATACAGGACAGGTTAATTTAGAACAATACAATTCGATTCAATGATTTCAAATCGATATAGTAACTATTTATTTACCCAAAAATTCTGTGTGAAAAATAAATACCTGGATACTGGATATAAACCCCTCTTTCTCTTTTTTCTTCTTTAAAGTACTTAGTATTGATAACATTTATTATTTGCATTGCAAAACGATTCGATACGATACAAAGTCAAACGATACGATATTTTGCTGTTTGCATTTTGATATAGTAGATCGTTGAAAATTCAAAACGATTTGTCGATGCAGTTACTATATTGTTACACCTCTAAGTGAAAGTAAACGTGAGCACAGTGACATCTCAAAGTACACGGTAGTTTTGCGGTGGAAGATAATGTCCTCCACCTTCGCCTATAAGAATAAAATCAAAGCAAAACGGTATAGAGCCTAGATTTGAGCTATAATCACCGCACAACCGTCCCTCACAGAGGAGCTTAAAATGCTGAACTTTGCACTCAAAAAGGCAATTACTGTCTCTGGAATCGATGTAGCTATATATTGATTCCAGAGACAGTAATTGCCTTTTGGTTGTCAGATGAAAAAGAAAAAAAAAACGGCTACGAGTATTGGAGGAGACACATGGTTGTCATCACGCCCATCCCAGGCCAACAGCGTGGGTTAGCAGCAGCAGGGATCATGTTAGTGTACATCACTGTTCAAGGGGAATTGGTATAATGACTAAATTACAGAGAGAAAAAATAAATAGATAAAACAAATGGGGGGGGGGGGGAATACTGGTGGGGGTGCTTTAGGGCTTTAACACTCTGCAAACAAGCGACATCTTTGACTATACTTTTGAAGTGCGAGATAGGCCAGTCAGTCACCGATGAATCCCTCCTCCTAATGAACACAGGAGGTTCCTTTATAGTGGGTTACCCATCACTCTCTCTCCCTGTCCCCGCACATCAAAACAACACAGACAGGAAGCATTCAAATTAACGAGTGGTTTCATGCCCTAACAGGAAAAACTATAGAGAAAGATTTCATCACTTCACACACCACATCCTGACTGGCTTTCACAATCCATCATCATCATCATGTTCACAGAGTGGCGTGATGGAGCCGTTGAAACGAATCACATGTACACACGCACACACACGCACACGCACGCACACACTCGCACACGCGCGCACGCACACACACAGTGGTGTAAAGTAAATAAGTACATGTACTCAAGTACCGTAAAAAAGTAAAATGTTGAGGTATTTTTACTTTCTTCAGTATTTCAAATTTTCAATACTTTTACTTCTACTGCGCCACATCTCAGAGGGAAAATATTGTACTTTTACTCCACTACAATTATATGAAAGCTTGAGTTACTAGTTACTTTGTAGATTTAGATTATTATTATTACGATGCTATGAAAATAGCCGATCTAAAAGGCTCACAACGCGTTGCGGCGCGTTGTGAGCTTGTGTATCTGCTATTTACAAAGGATTTTTATACATTTTATACATTTGAAAACTTGTGAAATGGGACCTTCTGCACAATGAGTACTTTTACTTTTAGTACTTTAAGTATATTTTGATGACAATACTTTTACGCAAGTACATTTTGATTACCTGACTTGTACTTCTAACAGACTATATCTACAATAGGGTATAGATACAGTACTTTTACTTAAGTAAAACATGTGAGTACTTCTTCCATCACACATACTCACATAACTAAGCTTGTATGACACACAAGTGTTAGTGTATGTGGCAGCATGCGCGCACGCACACGCACACGCACACACACACACACACACACACACACACACACACACACACACACACAGGTGCTCAAGCATACTGACTGAAGGTCTTGGGTCTTGTGCCGTGTCAAACAGTATCTGAGAATATGGTATTAGGCGGTGTGAAGCTGCACTGCTGGATAGTAGAATGGAATGCAGGTTTCAAAGCTCCTGGCTCAAACAAAAGGCCATCTGGATGGTACAGAACACAAGCCTTTGTAAACTTCAAAGTCATAAGGCCAAGTATGTCTCGGTGCGCGCGTGTGTGCGTGTGTGCGTGTGTGTTTGTGTGTGTGTGTGTGTGTGTGTGTGTGTGTGTGTGTGTGTGTGTGTGTGAGGAGTGAGTGAGAGAATAAGTGAGTGAGTGAGTGAGCGAGCGAGCGAGCAAGTGTGAGAGAGAGAGAGAGAGAGAGAGAGAGAGAGAGAGAGAGATAGAAATATAGTGAGGAAGAGAGCTCTATGTCCCCTTGTCACTGTTTTAATTGACTTCAGTATTATTAACACATTGGGTGCCAAAACCGGGATTTACTGTGTTATCAATCTTTTTTTTTTTTTTTTTTTTTCCACAAGGGGGGGCTAGCGCAGCTTTGGAATCACCCACGGTGACTCTGAGAAGGAAGGGACAAATGGATCACCATACCAAAAAACCTGTCTGCCGTCCGCTCCCATTCTATCTCCTTAATAAAAACCTCTGCATCTCCTTAACTTTTTACAGTGGGGAAAACGAGTCATTTTCGATCCGCGATCACTCCGCAATGGCGACTCGCATGAGAGATGTTATTGTTTCAGGCGTTAGCCAGGACCATCCATCGTCATGCACGCATCCATTGTTTACATGCGGGTGCTGGCCGTGGAATCTGCAGCTCTAAACAGCGCACGGTGAGATCTCTGGCACTCAACGTAATCTGTTTTAATAAAACTCTGGCATGTGTTAAACACAATCAGTAATGAAGCTTGGACAACATTTGTGATTTTGTGTTTACCATTTCAAAGCATTTCTTAAGACCGTAATTGACAATTGTTTGTTTGTTGTTTGCACTCACACACACACACACACACACACACACACACACACACACACACACACACACACACACACACACACACACACACACACACACACACACACACACACACACACACACACACACACACACACACACATACATCCCGGGTGTACCGGCTGTCCCAGTTACTGGTCCATTAGTGATGTCACTCACTCGCTTTTCCTGCACTCCCATTGGTCTGAAATTCATACTTCCGCTACAAATATAGGAAGTGGGTCAAGCTTAGATACCATGATCTATTTTTATGATGTGTATGGGTTGTGTTGTCTACTGTTGCAAACCTAATTATAAATAAAGACTATCCAATCCCATCCAATGATGCTTCTCTGTCAGTCTCCTGCCAAAAAAGTACGTACACCCCTTTAGGTTTATTAGCAGCAGTGGTAAAAAAAGTATTCACATTTTTTACTTAAGTAAAAGTATCTGTTGCAAGTAAAAGTCCAGAATTCAAAATGTACTTGAGTAAAAGTACAAAAGTATTGGTATCGAAATGTTTTCACAAGTTTTCAAATGTGTAAAATGTCTAAAAGTCTTTTGAAAATAGCAGATCGACAAGCTCACAATGTGTCACATTGTGAGCTTGTAGATCTGCTATTTTCAAATGGCCGAAATTGATATAGGGCTGAATTGGTTAATGTATGTTTTGTAATAATAATCAAAATCTACAAAAGTAACTAGTAACTAAAGTTTTCAAATAATTGTAGTGGAGTAAAAGTACAATATTTGCCTCTGAGATGTAGTGGAGTAGAAGTAAAAGTACTGAAAACTAGAAATACTCCAGTAATGTAAAAAATACCTAAAAATTGTACTTAAGTACAGTACTTGAGTAAACATACTTAGTTACTTTACACCACTGATTAGCAGTGGTGGTCAGCCAGGGAAAATAAAAGCGCTATACTGTAGGCTGTGAGCTGCCGAGGTCGCATCGAGGCATGTGAAAGCGTAAATGTTTCTGAAATTCAGCTACATGTATTTGAATATGAGTTAGAGAGCAAAGAATGGAGCGTAACACGCGCACACGCACACACACACACACACACACACACACACACACACACACACACACACACACACACACACACACACACAGTGCGGTAGAGGCAGCGGTAACAAGCTTGTTAGGGAGGAAGGTGACAAACGAGCCGGAGCACATTGTCCTGGCATTAGAGATGAGCAGAGGTGTGAAAATGTCACCGCAAATAGACCCCCGGTCACCAAATGTCACCTCCCTTCCTTCTGCTCCTCTTTTTCGCCTCTCTTTTCTCCTCTCCTCTCATCTCCTCTTTTTCTCCTCTCTTTTCTCCTCTCCTCTCCTCTCATCTCCTCTTTTTCTCCTCTCCTCTCATCCACCCCCTCTCCCCCCCTCACCTCTCTTTCTGATTAATTTGGTTCTTCCTTACACTCTTGCTAATTTGCTTCATTTCAGACATTTAACCACTTAAACCTTCAATACTTAGTATTTGATTTTCTCCTTTCCCCCCCTACACCAAACCTCTTTGCCGAAAATAGCAGATCTACAAGCTCACAACGCCTCGCCGGGCTAGGCGTTGTGAGCTTGTAGATCTGCTATTTTCAGTTAATGTTTCCCTCAGAATAGATATGCTAGGGTTCAAGTGGTTAATGTAAAAGAAAAACATCATATCACACAAAGATTTGGCGGACCCCCTATAGTAGCTCTGAGGACCCCCTAAGGGGTCCCGGACCCCCTGTTGAAGACCCCTGATCTAATTTCAATCAGTCTCCTCTCTCCTCTCCTCAATTTGTTTTCCTCCCCCTTTCAGATTTTAACTCTCATCCTCTTGGCATCCTTCATCTCCATATTCCTCTTTCACGTCCCTCTGCACGAAATGTCCCTCTCCTCTCCTCTCCTCTCCTCTCCTCTCCTCTCCCCTCCCCTCAACCTTCCCTCAGGGGTCCTTGAACACTTAATCCCGCTTTCCAACCCCGGTGTATGCGTGAGGAGGTGGAGGACCCCCCATGGGTCATATCCTATGGCGCGTATAGCTGATTACAGGGACCTCCATATATACGCCCACGCCGCCGCTGATGCACCCCCCCCCCCTACAGTAAACGCGAAAGGGTGTCGGCGGTGTCTCTCTCCGCTTATCAGATCGCGGGGATGCTCGTTAGAGCCGTGTTAAGATAGAGATGATTAATGGTCCCGTCCAGAGGAGTCAGGCTCTCTGGATGTCTACCACGTCCTTTGTGTACCCCCCCCCCCCACCCCCCTCCTCCCTGTCTTAAAGCTCTGGAGAGTATAGGACCCCCGCACCCCTCACTGCATGCGCTCATCATATACAAATGTATTCTGATTATGTTTATGCTGTGACTTTGTGCTGCTCTGTTTCCAAGACAAAATGGGTTTGATGTGATTAGAGCAGTGATTCCCATCCTGGGGGTCCCCACGTGATTCTTTTTTTTTTTGGGGGGGGGGGGGTCAAGATGACAGCGAAGTGACAATTTAAGGACTTTTAAGACCTTTTTAATGCCTCGAAAAAAGGAAAAGGAAGAAAAGAAAAGGGCCATTATTGCATCAAAAGTAATCAACAAACTATACTGTAAAAACTGGTCAAACATTGGCTAAATTGTCAATGCCTTGTCAACGCCTTGCAGCGCGAGGCGTTGTGAGCTTATAGATCTGCTATTTTCACAATATTTATCCGTGGAACCGAGTCAAACCGAATTGAATGTACAGAATGTACAGAAAATACAGATGTCCCAGAGTCCGAGAATCATGACTCTGAGGAAGGTCAAAAGACCGAAACGTCAGTCACTTTGCACCTAAATGATAAAAGGCTTAAAATGTCTGTGTTGCTCCAGTGTTGATCTCTTCTGCATCTGTTGTCCTTACCCCTGTGACGCACCGGACTGGCCGTTTAAGGCTGAGGCGCAACGGTAGAATTGAATGTACATTTCCAAGTGCTTATCAGGGTGGGGGGGTCCCCAGTTCCAATATGATTATTTTGGGGGGGGTTCACGGCCTGAAAAGGTTGAGAACCACTGTGATAGAGGAGAGGAGAGGGGGAAGGAAACGAGGGGGAGTGGGGTTAGAGAGAGAGAGTCGTGTTCCCCACCAGAGCAGAGGAGAGAGAGCAGTGTAAAGAAACATACAATATGGATGGTTTACAAAAGAAAAAGGAAAACAGTGGTGGGGTATATGGGAGCATTTTGATGTAAAATGGAGAATTGAGCGAGGAAACTGGAAAAGCTTTTTAGCCAAACAGAAAGACATCGAGCTGGAGAAGAACTTTTGCTAAACTATTCATTAAATTTGTCGGACTATAAATTGCAACATACTGCTGTAAAAGTCCGGAATTCAAAATGTACTTGAGTAAAAGGACAAAAGTATTGGTATCAAAATGTACTTGAAAGTACCAAAAGTAAAAGTACTAAAATGTTTGAAAATAGCCGATCTACAGTACAAGCTCACAACGCGTCGCAGTTGTGAGCTTGTAGATCTGCTATTTTCAAATAGCCTAGGTATAAAATAGGGCTAAAGTGGTTCATGTATGTTTTATAATGTAATAATGTATATCTGCAAAGTAACTAGTAATTAAGTTTTCAAATATGATGTAAAATGGAGAATTGATCGAGTAAACTGGAAAAGCTTTTTAGCCAAACAGAAAGAAATGGAGCTGGAGAAGAACTTTGCTAAACTATTCATGAAATTTGTCGGACTATAAATTGCAACATACTGCTGTGGGTGGCAACTCCCACCACAACTCTCTCTCTCTCCCTTCTCTCCCGTGGGCCGACCTTCGGCTCAACCTTGTTATCTTTATTGCGTCTAGCTTCTTCTGAGTTTAACTCCTTTAAAGGAGTCATCGTTGTGACTTCCTTGTGTTTTCTCACAAGTTTTTTTGTCATTTCTTCCTTTTGCTTTTCTGCTAATGAGCTGCTTTCTGCTATACCTATTTATCTACATTTCTTAAGCTGCTCAGCTATGAGTGATGCATATAGCTTGGCAAGCTATAGTTCAGGCAGATATAGTTGAGTGGTTCACACTAGGTATACGATCTTATTGTTTATCGTGATAAAGCATGCATGCTCTCAACAGTGGCGTGCCCACTGTAATGGCAGGACAGGCAGTCGCCTGCCCAACTAAGATCTTGCCTCCCCTAGAAAACCCAAATAACCCGAAAAGGTGTCATGCATGCTTAATGTCCTCAAAGTCACGCATCCAACAGGCTTTGAACTGAGCAGATTGGACCTTCTGTTCCAGAGATAATGGCCAAAACATCTTGAAAACGGCCACTTTCGCCGGTTTTCGATCGCCGATTTTCGATTGAGTTGAAATTTATTTTTTGGGGGGTATATATAAATAAATATCTCGCCTGCCCTAAATGTAATTCCTGGGGACGCCACTGGCTCACAATAATTGTATTGCAGAGAATTCAAATGATTGGGCTAAATAACAGTTAAAGGGATAGCTCACCCCAAAAAAAAAATGTTTCTATTAATTAGTCACCCCATGGAGACTTGAATTCATGGATTTGTTTTTGTTTTTGTTTTTGTATCATTCCTAAGCCAATAATTTGATGACCAGTGGACCGGCATAGGCAGCGGTTCCGGTAGGAGACACAAAGGAGACTCTTTGTGTCTCCTATACCGGAACCACTGCCGGTCATCAAATTATTGGATTAGGAATGCGAAAAAAAACAAAAAAATATCCATGAATTCAAGTCTCCATGGGGTGACTAATCGATAGGGAAAAAAAGTCATTTTGGGGTGAACTATCCCTTTAAATTAAATTGTTCCATTTGCTGTGGACCCCCTGGAACCCCCTCATGTACGCCTTGGGTTCCCCAAACCCCCCACTTTGAGAACTATTGCAGTAGAGGGTTACCAACCCCTGTATCTGTATGTTTTAATTTATGTAGCAGTTAAACACTTCACATCCATAAAAGCAAACACACCGAGAGAAGTGTCAGTGACTCCTTCCAGTCAAATTAAATGCATTTCGGAATAATTTAATTACAATATTACATAACATTTTATGATGCATACCGTGTTACCAGTGGTGGAAAGTAACTAAGTCTTTGTCTTTGTTTATAGATAAACTTTATTTTCAGCCGCTATTTCTCCCACAGTTTTTTTTTCCTAATTTCGTGCCATATGTCAAAATGACCGGCTTCACCGGGAATCGTGTGCTTGTACTTTGCTAAGAGATTGGTTACATAGTTTAATTGATATTGATTTATTAGTGCATTAAATTTCCCCTTCCACTTTAATGGGAAAATGAAAAAACTCAAATTCAAGTTCAGAGTAGATCAATGATTAAGAAAAAAAAAATTATCCAGTGGTACAATAAAGAGTAGCATGACATTAGTGTTACACTGCTACCTATGTAAAAGATCCAGAAAGATAACCAACATCATGTAAATAAAATATCAGAACATCATGGGACTACATTAACACATTGAATGCCAATCGCGTAGATCTACGCGAACCTATTTAAAGCCGCAGCGTGCCAGTCGCGTAGATCTACGCGAACGGACGATTCGCGTTGAAAATTTTCCAGGTGCACTTTCGGAATTTTTTTGATCCACTTCCGTTTCCGGTTTGATGACCGGAAACAGAATTATTTGGGATCCGGTTTTGACGATCACGTCCGCCCTCGTTCTACAGACGAAACTGAAACTCAATTCTCTTCCTGTAGTTTTTTCTCCTCGCATATCACTGTTTAACGTAATCCGCTCTAACTACAACATGGATGCCCCGTTTGACACGTGGTTTTCACTGGGAGATACAGTGAGATGTCGCCGATGTAAACAGACCGTGTACGGCTCAATCTTAAGGATTTTAACAAGATCTATGGCGATATGAAAAAAACAACAATAACACGTTGGCACTGGTGACGAGTACATTATGAGATTAACCTCTGGCAGTCAATGTGTTAACACATTTATCAAGGTACGCATAACCGGTTAAATTTGGTCCATTTACTTTTACTTCTGGTACTTTAAGTACATTTTGATACCAACACTTTTGTACTTTTACTCAAGTAAATTTTGAATTCCGGACTTTTACTTGTAACAGAGTACTTCTACATTGCAGTATTGATAAAACATTTGAGTACTTTTTCCACCACTGCGTGTTACAGACTCTCCGGACCAAACAGAGATTAGCAGGGAAGGCAAGGCAAAGCCTTATACTTTCATTTTGGTTATGCAGTCGCCTCATTCTCTGTAGTGCGAGGGTTAGGAACCCAATTGTCAATTACGGTAAGAAATGCTTTGAAATGGTAAATAGGAACTCACGCCAAGTCATTGCTGTTTAATTCTGGAATAATGAAGATGTTGAGGCAGATTCTATTTCTAAGTTCAAAGTTTATTGCATAATCAGGTCACAGGTCAGTGGTCATGCAGTTATCTGACCAAGACAAAGACAGGCTAGAGGCCCTCACATCTAGAGTTTGGGCCGCCGCCGATCCGACTGATATGCCCAGTGGTGGAAAAAGTACTCAAATGTTTTACTTAAGTAAAAGTATCATTATTGCAATGTAGAAGTTACAAGTAAAAGTCCGGAAATGAAAAATGTACTTGAGTAAAAGCACAAAAGTATTGGTATCTGTTATGACCCTGAGGTCATAATGTATGTAATGATTATATGTTTTAAACTTCGTATAGGTTTGTCTATCTATGCCCTCTGTGTGTTTGGTGTGTGTCTGTGAGTGATGGGCTGCAGGTGTCTAGCTGATTGTGTGAGTGAGTAATTTTGCAGGGAGCTGATTGGTTCCAGCCTTGGCAGAGGGAAGTTTAAAAGGTCTGCTTTCCACAGCTCCTGTGGGCTCTCCTCTCTCCAGTTCCAGCAAGACTGCCAGCCAACCTACAGTATAGACATGTTTGTTAGGAGTTATTGTGCATTTTAACAGCCTTGGGTTTCGCCTTGGGGTGGGTAGTTCTTATGTTCTTCAGGTTCTAATGTTCTTCAGGTTCTAATGTTCTCCAGGTTCTTACGTTCTACAGGTTCTTTTAGTCCTTGGGCCAAACCCCAAAATCTCACATATCGGTACCACCTGGGATGGCAAATTCTAGTTGGGATTTTTTTATTCCTATACATCCCTAGATATTATTTTTGTATGATAGACCTTCCTGAGGCCCAGCTAAATTGGGGTTATCAGCTGCTAAAGTTACCACCCCCCATTGAAAAATGGCATTTTAGACACATGTGCATATCTTGGTATTGGCTCACGTTCAGGACATATTACAATGTTTTATATTTTATGTTTGGTATCATTTTTAAGGGGACACTTTGAGCTTTCATTCAAGCCCTTTGGTGACTATGTATGATAAGTACAGTGGTCACTGGAGCTCTTCAAACCTTTAATAACCTTTTTTTTCTCACAATTTCCGCCTAAACCATATATTTTCTTTTAGTTCTGTGGCATCAAGAAACATCAGAGACACAAAATACAACAACTGGAATACTGACATGACCCTAAGGATTCAAGAAATGTATAATTTACCCATAGTATTTCATTCTGAGGTGGTCATTTTCAGCCTTATCTTAAACAAGCACTTTTTATGAGAAATAGGGTAAAACTAGAAGGTAAAACGTAGCCTTCTACCTACGGTGAAGCAAAAAGAAGGGTGTTTCTGTGAACAACTCGTTCGCAATTTACAAAACCGGGGTTACGGAAGTAACCCTTAGTTTTGCTACATTGCTCTGTCGTTGTTCACATATGGGAGATATAAACCCCCGGAATGTATCTACAACCGAGATACCACAATACCTGCCCCAGCGCCTGGGCGCCAGGGCCACGCCCCCCCTGGGACGTGACCCCCTGGCGGTAAGGAACAGGAAAAGAAGTGGAGCCCTGACAGACCGAAGTTTGCCTCATAACTAATAAGCAGGCACAGCCTGTCTATTCTAGTGGGGGGGAGGGCCCTGACAGACCGAAGTCTGCCTTATTAATCTAAGGCCCAGACGTCGGCCTATCATACACTAAAGCACAGGGGCATGAACAGATCCTACGGCCGTTCTATGCACCTACCCACCTTCAGGTGGAAGCCACACCCAGGACTGCGTGCGCCATGGTAGACGCCGCCACGCCCAGGCTGTAGAAAGCAGCGAAAGTCGAGGGAGACGCCCAATTCGCTGCCGTGCAGACGTCCTGAATGGACACCCCTCTGCAGAGGGCCCAGGACGTCGATACACCCCTAGTAGAGTGCGCTCTCAGGCCGTCAGGCACTGGGGCCCCCCTACTAGTGTACGCCAGGCGAATAGCCTCCACAATCCAGCGGGAAAGCGCAGACTTAGTCACCGCCTTTCCCCCAGGCCCGGGGCCCAAGGAAACGAACAGCTGGCTGGGTCGATCCTGGGCCGCAGTCCTCCGGACATACAGCCGCAAGGCCCTCACTGGACAAAGACAGTGCAGCCTCCGATCCTCCTCTGAGGCAAACGGAGGCGGACGAAAAGCCACCAGCACGGTCGGCGTTACCACCGCCAGGTGGTTCTTGGGGATGAACGCCGGGTTGGGTTTAAGAACAACCCTACTGTTATCACCAGCGAACCTCATGCACTCCGGAACTACCGATAGGGATGCATATCGCTCACCCGTTTCGCTGTTGTCAGCGCAACCAAGAGCACCGTCTTGAACGTGAGGAACTTTGGTTCCACCGTCTCCAGTGGTTCAAAAGGAGGACGAGAGAGTGAGTCGAGCACCAGGACCAAGTCCCACGTGGGAAACAAGGACCTGGAGACAGGGTGTTCACGCAACACGCCCTTCATGAACTGGCACACCAGTGGTTGTTTCCCCGCGGTTTTTCCATCGATACCAACATGGTTGGCCGAGATGGCCGCCAAGTATACTTTGATTGTGGAGAAGGCGTTTCCCAGATCCAACCTATCCTGTAGGAAGGTCAGGATGTCTGCGACCGAAGCCTGGAACGGGACCACAACCGGGGACCGGTCCAAGCACCACTCCTCGAACAAACCCCACTTAGTTCCATAAACGGACCTAGTGGAGTGTGCCTAGCGGCCTGAATAGTCGCCACCACTCTAGGTGGAACCCCGGTCGCAGTCAAATTTTCCCTCTCACGGGCCAGACCCACAGATCTAGGTCTGTGGGTCTGGGATGATGAATCTCGTCCCCCGCCTGCTGCAGCAGGTTCTCTCGCAGCGGGAGGGGCCAAGGTCGCTCGTATAGGAGGGGAGCTATCTCCGACCTCCAAGTGCCTCATGCTGGAGCCACCAGCAGCACCGTCAGGCCCCGGAGCCTGATCCGTTCCAGAGTGGGGTGGATCAGCTCCAGCGGAGGGAACGCATAAAGTAGCCCACCCGGCCACTCGTGCGCCAGGGCGTCCAACCCCAGTGGAGCCTGGCCTTTCATTGAGAAAAACAGCGAGCATTTCGCATTCTCCTCTGATGCAAACAGGTCCACACGGGGCCGCCCGAACCTGACCTTTTTCGGCCGGTGGGGCTGTGAGCGCCTCAGCGTGAACAAGGACAGTGTGGAGGTTCCCCGCTGGGGCTGGGCCGGGTGTCGGGGGGCCGCGGTCCGCCGCTTGGGCGTCATCCCGGACGGCCTCCCCGTCCCCCTCGACCTCGTCGACGACCAGGTAGTCCCGTTCGTCGTGCTGCTCGGCCTGGTAGGGAGTGAGGACGTCGTCATCAGCCTCATCGTCGCCGACCGAAACGACGCTCCCCGGCGCGGAAGAGTAGTGGGAGGCCGCACGGTGCTCGGTGTGGCCCCCGGGTGGGGTGGGATCGGCTCCCCTGTTCAGAAGTCCAGGTACATGAGAGGCGTTGATTGACTCCAGGTGCGTAGTACCATAGTATCAACCTTCGTGCCAAGCCGTCCAATGTAGGAGACCGCAGGCCTCCTTGCTTGTTGATGTAGGCCATGGTCGTGGTATTGTCCGTCTTGACCAGAACGTGACATCCACTGATGTGGGGTCTGAAGCGCTTTAACGCCAAAAAGACCGCCATCAACTCCAGGTAGTTGATGTGGGCCGCCCTCATACTGCGGTCCCACACACCCCTGGCCACTAACCACATAATAGGCCACACCCACTTCATCAACTACTTTAATTGGACACAGGTTTGTTTAATTTATTAAAAAAAAGGAGCAGTGTGATGTCCAAAAAGTGTGTTATATAACTTTTAATATGTTGTTGGCTATGAATGAAAATCCGCCTATTGAGAAAAATAACAAAATGTCAAAAAATATAAAAAGCTGCTCCTATGGAAAGGCTATCATATTTTTATTTACTTATATTGGCCCAAAAAACTATTTAGTATAGGTAAGGTTTTGCCGACTTAGTGGTACCGATATCTTGTCTGGCCCAAGGACTATTTAGGTTGTTATGTTAAGTTAGTTTGTTTATTGTTTTGATGTAATGCCCACCCCGAAGTAACTGGCTTTTAATAAAAACCCATAAAAAGGCTGTGAACTCTTGTTGCTGGTGGTCCTTTGGAGCTGGAAAGGGGGGGGTCTCACTTGTTATGTTGCGCCCTAAAGGTTCCCCTAGGCCGGGGCGTAACATGATTGGGCGCTCGTCCAAACTAATCCCCTCCCCTGTTTTGGTAAGTTCATTATCTCAATATTTCTGGTTGACATCATTTTCTTTGTAGTGACACAAATTTTTTATTTGGAACATTTTTAATATGCAAGTGGCATTGAAAATTGGTAAAGTAAGAGTGCTCATGATAAAGAAGCTGGGGGAGAGGGGTTGCATTTCCTCACAACCGAGGAGGGGTCAAAAGCTGAGGTGGAGCACGTCGCCTGCCCTGCTTGTAGTGCTTGGTGCATCCACTCCCAAAAGTCCTCTCAGTACATCAAGTGATGTTTGCTGACGGTCAGGGAAATGGAGGTGGGAGATGGGGGCCTTGCACTTGGAGTGAGTTGTTACCCTAGTGTGGCTTTGCAGTGATGGCAGGTCACACAAAGACCCAACATGATCCCCATAACAGCTTAATTGTGAGCAAACAAATTACATTCTTCAATATTAAGACTACTGTTGTGTGTGAGACGTCAACCAGAAAAATGTGGAGATGGTGAATTTCTATGCATTTTGTTTTTGGTCTGTAGTTTCAAAAACTTTGTGGTTTTCTGTGGACATACGTGTTTTTTTTTTTGTGAATTTGGTTTTCATGCAAGTACTTAAGCTATTCGAAAGTGAGGTCAGTGGAGATGTTAAGAGAGGGGATACTTGAGTGAGGTCTCGTAGAGACATTAGGAGGGAGGGAGTCTCAGGGGAGACAGAGTGAGGTCTCAGTGGGGACATTAGGAGAGATGTTTTTTGGTGGGGACATAGAAAGGAGCTGAAGAAAGCATGTGTTTTGTGATTTATTTTTGTTTCCGTAATATGTGGAATCAAACATTATATATTTTAGGGGATAAATGTTTGATCTTTAAGGGGGGAGGTGTTATGACCCTGAGGTCATAATATATGTAATGATTATATGTTTTAAACTTCGTATAGGTTTGTCTATGCCCTCTGTGTGTTTGGTGTGTGTCTGTGAGTGATGGGCTGCAGGTGTGTCTAGCTGATTGTGTGAGTGAGTAATTTTGCAGGGAGCTGATTGGTTCCAGCCTTGGCAGAGGGAAGTTTAAAAGGTCTGCTTTCCACAGCTCCTGTGGGCTCTCCTCTCTCCAGTTCCAGCAAGACTGCCAGCCAACCTAAAGTATAGACATGTTTGTTAGGAGTTATTGTGCATTTTAACAGCCTTGGGTTTCGTAGGGGTGGGTAGTTCTTCAGGTTCTTATGTTCTTCAGGTTCTAATGTTCTCCAGGTTCTTACGTTCTACAGGTTCTTTAGGTTGTTATGTTAAGTTAGTTTGTTTATTTTGATGTAATGCCCACCCCGAAGTAACTGGCTTTTAATAAAAACCCATAAAAAGGCTGTGTTGCTGGTGGTCCTTTGGAGCTGGAAAGGGGGGGGTCTCACTTGTTATGTTGCGCCCTAAAGGTTCCCCTAGGCCGGGGCGTAACAGTATCAAAATGTACTTAAAGTACCAAAAGTAAAAGTACTGAAATGTTTGAAAAAAGCTGATCTAAAAGCTTGTAGATCGGCTATTCAAATAGCCTTGGTATAAAATAAGGCTGAAGTGGTTCATGTATGTTTTATAATGTAACTAGAAAAAGTGCTCCTCGGAGCATAGGTCTCCGTCAGGTCAGGTAGGTTATTGTGGCCTCCTGTTGGCGCTATAATAGGCCAAAGTGAAAAGAGTGCCATTTCTTCTTAGGCCTTGCACGGCAATCGGACACTGCATTCATGATTTTAGGCATTTTGTTAACACTTTTTTTTGCGAATAGACCTGCTGGTGGCGCTATAACAGGCAAATTATAAAAGGGTAGCATTTGTTCCTCAACATAGTGTGAATGTGCGTGCAAAGTTTGACCGCAATCGGACGCTGTGTTCATGATTTGCGGCATTTTGTTCAAAACGGGCCACTCCTGCAAACTTTAGATGTGAATCTTAGCCAATCTGGATGGAATATGAAAAATTTAACAGATCCGTCTTGATCACATGACTATAGAAATCATGTGTACCGATTTGCGTGAAATTTGGATAAAATCGGAAGGAGTAATATAAAGAAATATGTTTTACATAAGTCGGCCTCCTGGTGGCGCTATAAAAGGCAAATGTGAAAAATGCAGGGCAAAAGTTTTTCCTTGACCTCTAGGGAGTGCTTATACAAAGTTTTACACAGATTGGTGCAGTTATAGGTCAAAATACGAATCGGGCTGTTATAGCGCCACCATGAGGCTGATTAGAAAAATCTCAAGTGGCATTTCTTCCTCGGCATAGTGGGAATGTGCGTGCAAAGTTTCACGGAAATCACACACTGTGTTCATAATTTGAGGCATTTTGTTCAAAGCGGAGCACTCCTGGAAACTTTGGAAGCCATTTTTAGCCAATCAGGATGGAATATGAAAAATCTGAAAGACCCGTTTCGTTTAATGACTATAGAGATACTGTGTACCGATTCATGTGACGTTTGGACAAAATCTGTAGGAGTGCTGTGAAAAAAAATGTTTTGCAAAAAGCGGCCTCCTGGTGGCGCGATAACAGGGCCATGTGAACATTTTGGGGCAGAGGTTCTGAATTGGCATCCAGGGAGTGTGTGTGCACAGTTTCGCTGCGATCAAGCCAACGGTGCCGGAGATTAGCTGCTCACAGACGGACGGACGGACGGACACACACACACACACACACACACGGACACACGGACGGACGGACAGGGGGTAAAACATACTCTCTCGCCATGCCTTTCGGCCTGGCGGAGACAATAATGTATATCTGCAAAGTTACTAGTAACTAAAGTTTTCAAATAATTGCAGTGGAGTAAAAGTACAATATTTGCCTCTGAAATGTAGTGGAGTAGAAGTAAAAGTATACTCAAAGTCAAAATATGTCAAAATTGTACTTAATTGTACTTAAGTACTTGAGAAATGTACTTAGTTAACTTTACACCACTGCTTTTATGCCCATATATGGAGATCCCTGATCACCAGTATAGAGCACCGAAGTCTGACGTAATGTTGCTGGGTCACGTTTTTTTTTCACCCCATTTTTTATTCCCATAGACGTGTTTAATATATCCGCATAGAAGAATAATCAACTGACAGTGAGACAACACTAACGTTACCGCCGTCAAATTAATAAAATTGTAAATAAAATGTTTGCACCTGATGCCACTACGACACATTGAGGTTAGTCCATATAATATAAGTATATACCAGTATATTATGGTTATGGCTGAGTCATGGTCGTGACAGGTCCGCCCACTCGCCCGCCCACAGGCCCTTAAGTCAATTTTAATATAGGATTATGATTCGAAAAGATGCTCCATCTGTTTACTGTGTCAAAGGATAGAAGAGACAGTAAAGAGAGACCTTAATAATAATAAACATGATTGTACAACTGGTTGATGTCAGACTACCACTATACTGAGAATAGCCAACCCACAAGCTCACAACGCATCGTGGACGTGACATATTGTGAGCTTGTAGATCAGCTACTCGCGTAGCTGATCTACTCGTGTCGTTTGGCGCGCGTCACCGCCAAGTATTGTAATTTTTTGTACAACTTTATTTAACAGTTTTTATGTTATAAACATGTTCATAGCGCACAAAAAGATAGCATAAAACACATATTCAATCCCCCCCTCCCCCCCTTTAGGCTCCAAAACAAAAACAAAACAGAAAGCACTGGGACAAAAATTGCAAATCAAAACAACAAGTTTAGACAAGTTTGTTTCATCTCCATACAACAGGGACTGCTATACATCCACATCCAGTTTTCCACACATCACCAAAAAACAGTATCTTAGCCAGACAAAAAAAAAGTAGTTTAATGAAAGGAAAATCCTTCAACAAAATCTACTAAGGGACTCCAGGCAAGACAACGTTTTTGCGGGCTCTATAAGGACAATGTATTTTTAATAGATTTAAGGAAGTAAGATGTGGAGGATATGCAAGGTCACAGGGTTACATTTTTAAAGAGATACCGTAGTTCACCCAAACATTTTTTTTTCCTATGGATTAGTCACCCCATGGAGACTTGAATTTATGGATATTTCTCGGCAGCGGTAAAGGCAGCGGTTCCGGTAGGAGTCACAAAGGAGACTCTTTGTGTGTCCTACCGGAACCACTGCCGGTCATCAAATTATTGGCTTAGGAATGTGACAAAAAAGAATGAAGTCTCCATGGGGTGACTAATCAATAGAAAATAAGTCATTTTGGGGGTGAACTATCCCTTTACTGTAAGTACAAGTGGCACGTACAGTATAGCACTGACATCTATACAGCCAATAGGACAAGACTGATTATTTGTCAAGCTACAAAGGTTTTGCTACTTTTTTTCCCTGCACCATTCAGGGCCATATATGTATAGAACAATTGTATATTGTATATATTGTATAGAACAATGAAGGACAATCACTGCTCTTGTCTTCAGGTTTTTTGTGTACATGTAATTCATTTGTTCTTTTTTTTTGTCATGTCAAATGTGTTGCTGCTGCTGCAATCTGGGAACCCAAAGCCAAATGAGAATGAAAAACAGCGCCCTCTGCTGTTTGTACTATCTCATGTTGGCTCTGGGACAATGACGACGCAGCACACGTGCGCAAAGGAAACCGGGGTTTTAGCCTGCCTTCACGCTCCACTTCCGGTGGTGCCACTATGTTTTCATTCCCACTAACAATATTTCTACACGGAACACTAACACCACTTCTCCCAGAGAACATGGATCGTTTAGGTTATAAGCCCACTTGTTTCTATGATGAAAGAGCAAGTTAAAATGTGAATATCTTTCCGTGGTTTTGTCTGCTCCGCGGACGCCATTGTTAAATTAGTTTCGGCTTGTTTCGAGTAGGGAAGGATCAGCGGACACGTAAATCCCGCCCACTACATTTGATTGGGTAAAGCGCGGCCTGCTTCCTGATCTGAAGGCACGCCCACGCCCACACAGTGCGTACACGTTATGACGAACCTTCACGACAGATTCCAACGCAGAGCAGAATCTGTTCTTGAGAGATTACTGCTGCTGTGTCGCAAGACACATTTCAGTGAAAACAGATTAACCCATTAAGACGTGGAACACATCTGTGTCACTTTTTCATTTGAGCTAAAAAGCATTATTTTACACTTTGGCTATTCAAAAATAGCAGATATACAAGCTCATAGCGAGGCACCGAGTGCCACGCTATGAGCTTGTATATCTGCTATTGTTTGAAAAATCAAGAAAATGTGTGCAAATTAATATATTTATATTCGTTTAAAGCGAACATTTTTAACTCAAATCTTTGCTTCTGGGGTCCCTGGAACAAAATATTTTGAGATGGGGGTCCGCGGCCAAATACATATAATTTTGGGGGTCCTTGACATGAAAAAGATTGAAAACCACTAATACACTAATATAGAAACATACGTTTTTCAGAATATTGTTGGGATTTATAGGAGACATTTGTAGAATTCTCTTTTCTTCTCTTTATAGGAGACATTTGTAGAATTCTCTTTTCTTCTCTCTGTATTTATTCTCTCTCTCTCTCCTCCTCTCTCATCTCTCTCTCTCTCTCTCTCTCTCTCTCTCTCCTCTCTCTCTCTCTCTCTCTCTCATCTCTCTCTCTCTCTCTCTCTCTCTCTCTCTCTCCTCTCTCCTCTCTCGTGGTTCTCAACTAGTGGTCCTGGGGGAAAATTTGTTAGCAAAATTTGTTAACATAGCGTCACAATCATTTTAATCACTTAGCTTTGGCAGATCTACAAGCTCATAGCGCGGCACCGAGTGCTATTTTTTTTTAAATCTTGAAAATGTGTGCATATCTTTGAATCAAATCAAATCTTTGCTTCTGGGGGTCCCTGGCAAAAAAAAATACATTTTCAGATGGGGGTCCACGGCCAAATGCATATCAATTTAGGGGTCCTTGGCAAACCACTGCTCTACTCTATTCAGCTGAGCTCAGTCTACACCGTCAAGGCAAAGGAAAACACGAATCACTTCGTCATCTGCTGTCCATTCCTTTTAGCCGTGCAGTTCAACACACACTCAGAAGCACGTATATATATACACACTCTCTCACGGACGCTTTATCGCCAAGCAGAGACATTTGACTGCAGATTATCAATATAATCTCTTACAGAGAAACGTGGCAGACGACAGGGCTATAACCTCTAAGGGCCGAAGCCGGGAAGATAACATTTTTTTATCAACATGCACGCATCAATGTCTTATCTAACACCGTCACATTCATGTCTGCCGCGTGTGTGGACGTGTGTGGACGTGTGTGGACGTGTGTGTGTGTGTGTGTGTGTGTGTGTGTGTGTGTGTGTGTGTGTGTGTGTGTGTGTGTGTGTGTGTGTGTGTGTGTGTGTGTACTTGTATACTGTAGCGCGCAGTACTTGTGTGTGGGCCAAAATGTCCCCACAAGAATAGTAGAATTGAGAAATAAGACATTATGATGACAATTTCCTGGTCCTCACAAGAGAAACAGTATATAGGTCCACAAGCTTGCATCACGTTGCACTGCGACATGTTGTGAGTTTGTAGATCGGATATTTTCAGCCCATGGGGTTGCTTTTGACAGCAATAAAATAATTCAAAATTCCATTTAGTTTTAGTCATATTTTAGTCATCTGAAATGTTTTAGTTTTAGTCTAGTTTTAGTCGACTAAATATCATAAGATTATAGTCGACTAAATCTACAGTTGATTTAGTCGACTAAAATGTATGTTGGCGGTGCCTTGATGGGCGGTGCCGTAATGGCGGATTTTACACTTGGTTGCATGTTGAAATTAGCCGATCTACAAGCTCACAACGCGTCGCAGCGCGACGCGTTGTGAGCTTGTAGATCTGCTATTTTCAGAGCGCAACACCTGAGCGCAACCAACCATAAAATGACTTGTCTTTTAGTTCTACTGGATCTCTTCTCCACTAGTCCCCTCACTAACATTTTAGTCTAGTTTTTATTTGTTGACGAAATTGTCAATATATTTAGTCTTAGTTTTAGTCATCGTAGCTTAGTTTTTATTTAGTTTTCGTCAGTGAAAAAGGTAGTCAACGAACATTTTTCGTCATAGTTTTGTGTGGTTTTGACGAAATCAACACGGGTTAGAATGGTAAAAGAAATGGCACTCATTAAATTGCATACAAAATTTGGTATAGTAGTAACAGGTATAGTAGTGCAGACAGTGTGTGTGTGCGTGCGTGCGTGCGCACGCGTGGTGGCCATAGAGATACTGCTATTTTCTAATGAAAGCTTTCCCCACAATAACAGAAAAGACACTATTAGCATTGAGCCCCGAGGGATTTAAATGGTTAATGAAATTAACACATTACCAAGTCTGGAAGCCGAGCTCTGACATGGTTTATCCGATTGAGCGATTGGCCCTTGATGGACAGTCAAGGAGCGACCTTACGCGTGACCGCAATGTCAACTATTGACCAATCGGGTCGATTGTGCCGATCGGAGCCTGGGAGAGCTTGTTTATTGACAAACACCCCGATGAAGTACTCTCCAAAGGAACAGTGTTCTCATGGTGCTTACTTTTCTACTAGACGGTGACCACACACACACACACACACACACACACACACACACACACACACACACACACACACACACACACACACACACACACACACACACACACACACACACACACACACACACACACACACACACACACACACGCACACACACGCAAATACATAAATGCCTACGCACATACATAAGCACAGACAGATTATTATACACTGAAAATGAAACAATTAAATTCGGCACGTAAAAAAAAAATGTTTTTGTGCACAGGTACAGAAAAAAAGGTTTAAAAATGATAACAGTTTACCCGTTTAATCCATAAGTGGAAGAAGAATACAGTAAATAGTTTCACGTTTCAACTTAACAGAGAAACAGGTCTGAAGATGGAGGCTAGTGTCTGTGGGGTGGGAAGATAAATGGGTCATTTCATTTCATTTTGCTCTAAACCTCTGCAGGGGTTGGTAGCAACAAATTATAAATTACTCCTGTGTGTATGCTACTATTTTGAGGGCCGCTCCAGCTTGTAAAACCTCCCAAATGCTATTAAGTAAGTATTTAAAACCCTAGAACACTAACGTTGAAAATTGTCACACCATCACTAACGTCGGGTACATTTTACCTGATATAATAAATTCCATGACCTAGAAGGTCAATACTATTATAATACCATTTTCCCCTCTACACCAAATCACTTTGCCGAAAATAAACTACTGTATCTACAAGCTGGCGCGTTGTGAGCTTGTAGAGCTACTATTTTTGCCAAATGCTTAAAGTTCACCTATTATGTGATATGCCAAGAATAGGTACACACACTTTAGAATCCTGAGTTTTAATTGAACTGAGTGTACCTTAGGATTTACAACACATGCACATGGTTAAATTTTTATTCTCTCTGAGTAAAACATTTATAAATTAACAATATGAGTATTTTACTGTGTATGAGCAAAAAGGCTACTTTTTCAGCACAGGTGTTGGTAATGACTGACCAGTCCAGAATCTGCCTGTTTGCAATTAACACACCAAGAGAGGTAAACTAAGGCTATAGGCTAAGATAATTGGGGTGATTTAGGTCAGGAACGTCCCTCCTGACCAGTGTTGGAAAAGTTACTAAAACAGAGTAATATATTACTTATTATATATTACTTGTTTAAAAAGTAATATAGTTACTTTACTTATTACTCCCTGCCAAAAGTAATTAGTTACTTTACTTGTTACTGGAAAAAAGTAATAATATTACTTTAGTTACTTTCCAACACTTCTCCTGACTATCGGGAGGGAGGGAGGGGGCGCTCCCTGTTCTAGCCTGATCGGGAGCGAATATCTGGCAAGGCTATCTATCTGTAGTGTGAACGGTTCAAAGATCCAATCTTTAACCTCCAGAGGCCACTCACAGAGTCGTGGTGATAATTTTCAAATAATGTTTGATATTTGGATGATTACATGAATCACTTCTGTCCGAGTCCAGTGGGTCGAGTGGGACGGCAGGAGTGGCCAGTGGTGGAAAAAGTACTCAAATGTTTGACTTAACTAAAAGTATCAATACTGCAATGTAGAAGTACTCTGTTACAAGTAGAAGTCTGGAATTCAAAATTTACTTCAGTAAAAGTACAAAAGTATTGGTATCAAATGTACTCAAAGTACCAAAAGTAAAAGTACAAAAATATTTGAAAATAGCAGATCTACAAGCTCACAACGCGTCGCAGTTGTGAGCTTGTAGATCGGCTATTTTCAAATAGCCTATGTATAAAATAGGGCTAAAGTGGTTAATGTATGTTTTGTAATGTGAACTAGTAACTAAAGTTTTCAAATAATTGTAGTGGAGTAAAAGTACAATATTTGCCTCTGAGATGTAGTGGAGTAGAAGTAAAAGTACTGAAAATTTTGAATACTCCAGTAAAGTAAAAAATACCTCAAAATTGTACTTAAGTACAGTACTTGAGTACATGTACTTAGTTACTTTACACCACTGGGAGTGGCGTCTAGTAGCTGTTGGCAAACAACTACAACAAGGGGACAGACGTTCAGTGAAAGAGAGGACGTTAGACACCGCGACCAGTCAAAATAACCTGTGGTGCGCGTTGGACAGCTGAAGTTTGTGTGGCAAGAACATTTCAACCATTTCAGGCCGTGAACCCCCAAAATGATCATATTATTTGAACTGGGGACCCCCCAAAATAATCATATTTGAACTGGGGACCCTCAACTCTGATAAGCACTTGGAATTGTAGGAGTTGAGACATTGCACTTTGTTTAACTCGGTTCCACAGGGTAAATATTGTGAAAATAGCAGATCTACAAGCTCACAACGCCTCGCAACTATTTTTTCAAATGTTTTCTTTCTTATATTATTTGACAATTTGGCCATGTTTGACCCAGTTTTAGTGTAGTTATAGTGTAGTTTGTTGATTACTTTTGATGCATAAATTTTTTTTTTTGGTATTAAAAAGGTCTGAAAAGTCCTTAAATTGTCACTTCACTGTCATCTGGGGACCCTCCCAAAATCCCCCTGGGGGTCCCGGCCCACAGGTTCAGAACCACTGGTCTATATAACGTGTCTGGATTCCCATACATAATATCATAACCGTTCATCTGTAGGCAACGCAAGTTTTAACAGGCTTCTGCCTCCGCATGTGATCACAGCACTTTAAGGTGGTGCATTTCTGTTTTAATGTGTACCGCACATTACACGTTACACACTCTGCCCCATGCCAGAAGCTTACATACGCTAATAGAATAACAGAAGTGGAAGCTCTAGTCGCTCAATAAGTGTTACTCTCCATGTAACATGGATTGTTTCTGACTGCAGCACTGATGTAAATATAGAAATGATAACTGACGCGATTTGTCACACTAATTGACACGAATGACATGAAACAGATTTCGGCAGAATACATTACACAAACGTTGTGCAGCTGTTCACTTGTAGCTCTCGTACAAGCGTTTACAATGTTGAGCCATTCCTTTTTCTTTCAAGCAATCTTTGCCCTGGCAAGGCTATTTTGTTGAGGCAACAAGCTCACAACAAGACAGCGTGTCGCAACACGACATGTTGGAAGAAAGTCAGGTTCTCTAAGACTAGAGAACTAGTTTAAGTGGTTAATTTTATGGCTTATGTACGACCTGGCTCACGACCTCCACGGGGATGACACCACGTGCCCTTGAAGGCAAATTTGGGTCTTAGTGTTGTTGACCAGGTCCTATTGTGTTGTATTTCATAACTTAATCCCCACCTCATGGCCTTTCCCTTTCCAAAAGCCACTTTTGACTGGGAGCGTTATCCTTGTAAGCTGCATAATCAGTTGTCAAAGAATACAATTCACTATATCATTATGAGTCTTGAGTCTGTTGTTTGCCGTTGAGCCTTGTATATCTGCTGAACATGAGGGTGTTATGAGTTGTATCAGCTTTGCTGGGAGTGGAAAACAATAAGTCTGTCTGCCGGTCTGTCTGTCTGCCAGTGTCTGTCTGTCAGATCTAATAGACAGACAGTAGAGATGCGCGGATCGCGGTTTAGCCGCGGTTGCCGCAGTTAACCGCAGGTTTGGGTGGATTTGGTTCAATCAAATATAATAATGAAATATAGCTGCAAGCAGCGATAATACGGGGCCAGTGAATAGAGAGAGAGAGAGAGAGAGAGAGAGAGAGAGAGAGAGAGGAGAGAGAGAGAGAGATAGAGAGAGAGAGAGAGAGAGACGGATTAGATTGAAGAGAGAGAGAGACGGAATAGATTGAAGAGAGAGAGAGAGAGACGGAATAGATTGAAGAGAGAGAGAGAGAGAGACGGAATAGATTGAAGAGAAAGAGAGAGAGAGAGAAACGGAATAGATTGAAGAGAAAGAGGAGAGAGAGAGAGAGAGAGAGAGAGACATGGAAACGGAATAGATTGAAGAGAGAGAGAGACATGGAAACGGAATAGATTGAAGAGAGAGGAGAGAGAAAGAGAGCATGGAAACGGAATAGATTGAGAGAGAAGAGAGAGAGAGAGAGAGAGAGAGAGAGAGAGAGAGAGAGAGAGAGAGAGAGAGAGAGAGAGACAGACATGGAAATGGAATAGATTGAAGAGAGAGAGAGAGAGAGAGAGAGAGAGAGAGAGAGAGAGAGAGAGAGAGAGAGAGAGAGAGAGAGAGAGAGAAAGAGACATGGGAAACGGAAT
>NC_137614.1:12134023-12139023 GCF_963280865.1 Gymnoscopelus braueri
ACACACACACACACACACACACACACACACACACACACACACACACACACACACACACACACACACACACACACACACACACACACACACACACGTCAGGCCGAAACCTTGCATTTCCATGTTTCAAATGTAAGTCTTAAATATGTAGTATAGTTGAATGTGCGTATATGGGTGTATGCGTGCATTCGGGTGTATATCTTACACACACTTTCACACATATGTACACGTGTGATGGTGTGGGTGTAAGTATGAAGTCATGAATGTAAATATTGAAACATTTTGAGTGTTCGATTAACACGAACAACCTAAGTAGTTTTGAATGTAATTGTGGATCATCTTTTGAGTGTTTATTCAATATGAACTTTGTAAATATGAATAACTTAAACCAACATGTATAAAGGATGTAGGCATAAATAAGCTATGAGCTTCAGCCTATGCCTTTTCGATCAAACAGCATGACATTTTGAATTACAGTGTGTTATGTTTTGTGATACTGTTGATGTGGATGGAAATAAACTAAACTAAACTAAACTAAGTCCAACTTTTTTTTTCGTAATTGAGAGTTGCACAAAAGTAGTGAAAATAACAGCGATGCTTTGTGAGCCTGTAGATCGGCTACATTCACTATTTCAAAATGTAAAAAAGCAAAAAATAAGAAGAAGAAAAGAGGAACGGTTTTGGACATAAAAGGTTTCCACCAACAGCAACGATATAATACGTATATCAGGTTTCCAGAGGACTTCAACCTCATATAGCCTCAGTGTGCTTTGCCGTCTTCCCTTTGTGACAGCGAGTTCAATCTCTGAGCAGAATTAGAGTTTGTACAGAGATGTGATTAACCCATTTAGACCGGGGAAGAATCTGTGTCATTTTTAGATTTCTTTGGCTATTCAAAAATAGCAGATATACAAGCTCATAGCGCGGCACGCGCTATGAGCTTGTAGATCTGCTATTTTTGTGTTTTTTCTTTGAATATATATATTTTTAACTTTTTTTACTCAAATGTTTGCTTCTGGGGATTCTACAAATGTCTTCTAAATCTAAAAACGTATGTTTCTATGTCAGTGGTCCTCAAACATTTTCATGTCAAGGACCCCCAAAATGATATATTTGGCTGCGGACCCCCACCTCAAAATATGTTGTTCCAGGGACCCCCAGAAGCAAAGATTTTAGTTAAATGTTTTTGCTTATATACAATTATGTTAAAAGATTTGCACCAATTTTCACAATTTTCCAAAAATAGCAGATCTACAAGCTCATAGCGCGGCAGTCGATGTGCCGCGCTATGAGCTTGTAGATCTGCTATTTTTGAATAGCCAAAGAAATCTAAAATGACACAGATGCGTTCCCGGTCTTAAAGGGTTAATGCCTCCGCATGCCCCTGTATGTTCTTTGTCCTGACACAACTCCAGCTAATGAGGAGTCTGCACTCACAGCGCACAGAAACACTGATATTTGGGAGGAGATAAGGACGCTAATCCCATTCCAAGCCTTCTTCAACAAACACAAATCCATTGAAGGGCTCATGGGAAGGGCTGGACTCTATACTCCATACGCCTGGAATCAAACACTCATCCAACTCTCCGGTCATGTCCAGAATACCGTTTTCTACTAATGATAGATGTTGAGCCCTGTGTTATACTCAGTGGTGGAAAAAGCGCAAAAATATTGCATTTAAGTAAAAGTATCAATAGCCTACTGCAAAAGTAAAAGTACAAAGGTTTTGGCACAGAAAATGTACTTAAAGTACCAAAAGTAAAAGTACCCATTTCACACGTTTTCAAATAAAATATTTTAAAAATAGCAGATCTACAAGCTCACACTGCATCGCATTGCGACACATTCTGAGCTTGTAGATCTGCTATTTTCAAATGGCAAAAATACATGCAGGGCTGAAGTGGTTAGTGTATGTTTTGTAATAATAAGCAAAATCTACAAAGTAACTATTAACTAAAGTTTTCAAATAATTGTAGTGGAGTAAAAGTACAATATTTGCCTCTGAGATGTAGTGCAGTAGAAATACGCCAATAAAGTAAAAATACCTAAAAACTGTGCTTAAGTACAGTACTTGAGTAAATGTACTCCGTTACTTTCCACCACTGTATAAGACAGTTTTGAGCAATGGAAACAGCCGATCTACAAGCTCACTGCGTATCGTGATGTGACGCGTTGTGAGTATGTAGATCGGCTATAATGACGTGCTAAAATGACATAAAACCCCCAAAAATAGGGATGCCAGGTTGAAAGTAGTTAGACCAGCTGTCCTCTGCCTCTGACCTTCTGAGCCAAGCCTTTTCCACTAAAAACCTGATGAGTTTGTCAGTGCTGACGTGACAGAAGAAGGGACAGATTGATCTAATGTTACTATACAACAGTATGAGACACACACTTTACACCATCAGCTGACTGCCTTTAAAGGGATAGTTCAATTTTTTTTCCTATCGATTAGTCACCCCATGAAGACTTGAATTCATTGTCACAGTACGTTTGGAGAACCAGTACGATTGAAGACAGAGCGCTCGTTTTTAGGCACGGGGCTTCGGGGCGATGCGGGGCTTTTCGAGACAGGGTTTATTAGCGAGGCTCGCGAGGAGGAGGAGCTGCTCCTCCTTCTCCTTCTCCTCCTCCGTGTGTGTGTGTGTGTGTGTGTGTGTGTGTGTGTGTGTGTGTGTGTGTGTGTGTGTGTGTGTGTGTGTGTGTGTGTGTGTGTGTGTGTCAGGGAGAAACTAAAACAAAAGCCAGCAGAACACAATAAAAGTATCTTAACAGTCCACCTGATTCGAATGCTATCTGCATTGAATGGGGAAATAGGCGAGTTTATTAGACCTTTGAATGGGCGAAATAGGCGACCTACTTACCTACCCACGATTTATCAGACCATTCATTGGGTGTTATCAAGACATACTAACCTACCAACTGACATGACTTAATAGTTCAGTTTAGGTTTCGCTTTTGGTTTTGGACCCTGACGGAGGCGCGCAGTCACAGGCGAACTGTCACCCCGTGAAGGACCACAGAGGGAGCTAAGGCGACCGAGTTGCCGTCCTGAACGGTGTGACGTTCGCCTGTGCCTACTCAGCGCCGTTTGAGTTATGTACCGATAGGCACAGAATCGTAAATATTGTTGTGCGGACTGCTCCGCCTCCAAGTAGGTCAGTAGCTCCTGAATGAATGGTCTGATAAATCGCGGGTAGGTAGTAGCCTATTTCGCCCATTGAAAGGTCTAATAAACTCGCCTATTTCCCCATTCAATGCATTGATAGCACTCGAAGCCGGTCACACACGCGCGCACGTGTGTGTGTGGTCGTGGCAATATATGCTTGTGCACAAGCCTGGCTTGTGGCTCCCTCTAGTGTTGCTTCTACAGAATTGCTGGGTGGGTGGTAAAAACGAGCGAGCCTTCTTCAATCGTACTGGTTCTCCAATCATACTGTAACATATATATATTCTTTTTTTTGTCGCATTCCTAAGCCAATAATTTGATGACCAGCGGTAGTCAGTGGTTCCGTTAGGAGACACACAGGAGACTCTTTGTGTCTCCTATACCGGAACCGCTGCCGGTCATCAAATTATTGGCTTAGGAAAGCAAAAAATAAAATAAAATAATCCATGAATTCAAGTCTCCATGGGGTGACTAATCGATAGAAAAAAAGTAATATGGCGGTGAACTATCCCTTTAAACCAGTAAGACCTGAGGTCGATTCTACAAATGCCTTCTAAATCAGTAGTTCTCACACTTTCAAGATTAAAAAAATAAATAAATCAAAAATATAGCAGATGTACAAGCTCGCAGCGCGGCACGACCAACTGTGCCTGGTTGCACGGCTCCAGTATAAGAGAATGATGCCAGCCTCCAAACTGCTTCCCTCATGCAGGTGCTTTTATCGGACTTGAAAAGTAAAACAGGCAACAGGCAATCACACCGATGTGTTTCAGCTCAATTTCTTTCCTTAGCATTATCTGAGGGAACGTGAGTGCTGGCATTATTCTCTTATACTTGATATCCTGAAAACCAACCTCCAGGGACATTTTTTTTATCAGCCCATTCATTCATTCATTCATTCATTAATTCATTCATTCATTCATTCATAATGACTTACACCCACAGAGGAAAAGGTCTTTTGAACCGAAGAGAAATAGAAAATACAAACGCATGTAAATACCGTACAACGGGCAATAAAGCAATCTGATCTAGAACAGAATAAACCAATTAAAAAAACATAAACATTAATGTTGCTATGAAGTTTTATTGTGCTAAGAACACAGGCTATTACACTGCATATGAATGAACAGCTAAAAACATCACATTTGTAATTGTTTCTGCATGATGTCTCGCAACTCTTGCGTACCCGTGTTTGCAGCGTATATCCGCTACTTTTGCACAACACTCTTGTGCGGAGAAGTAGAGCATTGATTTATGGACAAGAACAAATGACATATTATGTCAATTATGATATAATTATGACTGTGGTAACAGTCGGTAAACCTCGACCTCTCCGCGGGAGGCGGTATTTCACCAATGGTTTTGATAATGTGGATTGTGGAAGTTAAATGGTGGATTTGTGGATAGGACTCTATATGAACAAACTTGTTATATCAACAAAACACATCGCATTCTGTTTGTGTGACATGCATGATGCAAAGGTTTTGAAAGTGAAACTGGTCAAAGTCACTGTCCACCTACTGTATAGTGGACCAATCATCAAAAAGTCCTGCAAAATGCCCACATTTTGAAGAAACACCCTTTTTTCACGATTAAACAATTTTTTTTCCACTGAATAAATTAGGGGCTGGTTACCCCAGTCAAAAAAAAAAACATAAAACGTTGAAGTACAGAGATGCAAGGTGTCTGCTCGACAGTGACAATTACGCTTACATTATGCATAGGACCGTGGGGTTGATGGTTGAACTCTGTGCCGCCACAGCTTGTCGATGCCGAGCTCATTTGCCTAAACGTCTTTAGTGAATAAGATAAGTGCTCTGGAGTGCTTTTTAGCCGA
>NC_137614.1:12144023-12149023 GCF_963280865.1 Gymnoscopelus braueri
CAGGGACATTAACATAGGAATAAGCCTAGATGCATATCAATTGTCCATTGTGTGACCTGTACTGTAGGTGTTAAGCGACGTGCGCGTCACGTCATTAAAACACAGTGCAAGCACATCCCAAATGAGCATAGCAACACTGTGTGTAGGTCAGTCACCATTACGGTGGACAGTCCAGTACAACTTTGTTGGAACACGATCGTCTCTGTCGGGTAGAAACCTTGCATGTCCAAAACCCGTTCCTTTTTTTAATCTTGGCTTTAAAAACATTTTAAAACAGTGAAAATAGCCGATACAAGCTCACAACGCCTCGCGACGCAATGCGTTGTGAACTTGTAGATCGGCTATTTCCCTAACCCTAACCCTACTTTTGTGAAACACTCTTGTATGTTGAAGAAGGGCATTCGTTTACCAAAAAACCTCGCAGAAAACATCAAACATGGAGATACAAGGTTTCTGCCATGAGGTCAGCGTTCTGTTTTTAAAGTCACGGTATAGCTGAAAACACAGGCTCTCTCCAGGGCTCACTAACATTATTAATGTAAACACACTCCAGTAGGTGACCAGATAGCCGCTGACCTTGCTGACCACATAATCACAACGTCGGCAGGTTCGCTTACAGCTGGGGACCCGTGTCCTCCCCTCCCCCCCCCCCCCCCTCTGACCCCAGTGTCTCCTGTCTCTCTCTGTCTCTTTATAAATAAAGCAAAAACGGACTGCAAACAAAAATAAACTGACTTTGAAGGCTGTTATTCTGAAGTCAACTGCTTTAACCTGCCCCTTGTTAAAGCAAACACACGCGTGGTGTAAAGAAACTGGAAAGTTTTGAGGTATTTTTTTTTACTTTACTGGAGTATTTCCAGTTTTCCAGCTTGTATATCAGCTATTTTCAAAAGATTTGTATACATTTTATACATAGTTTTAAACTTGTGAAATGGAACCTTCTGCATAATGAGTACTTTCTACATAATGAGTACTTTCTACATATTGAGTACTTTCTACTTTTGGTACTTTAAAAACATTTTGATACCAATACTCTTGCACTTTTGCAGTTTTAAATGTAAAGACTTTTACTTGTAACAGAGTATTTCTATATTGCAGTATTGCTACTTTTACTTAAGTAAAACAAAAGCACGCACGCACGCACGCACGCACGCACGCACACGCGCACACGTACACGTACATTTCTGCCTGATGACCTTAATTACAGAAGTCTTGGCGCTTTATGTGTGTTTGTGTTGAGAGTCCATTGATTTTAACTAACTGCCCATGAGGAGAAGAATACAGTTACTGGAGTGCTGTTGTGAATGTTCATTAATTGTTAACAAACCGAGAATCCCTATGAAATGGAAAAAAAAATGTCCTCGGAGCAGGAGAAAGTAAAAAAGACAATACGAGAGAGAGAGAGAGAGAGAGAGAGAGAGAGAGAGAGAGAGAGAGAGAGAGAGAGAGAGAGAGAGAGGCTACCGGACTAGCATGAGCGAAAGGCGCAGAGTGGGATTGGCCGGGAGGGGGGAACCAATCACAGACTCAAGATTGGCTCACACGTCTTGCCAAGTACTCAGTAGCACCTTCATCCATTTCTATCTCCATATAATTGGTCCTCACTAATGCTCATTGTAAGATTCATGTCTACCCACCAATAGACACAGCAAACATGGATGCGTTTCGGCGTCAAGCCTTCCTCAGCGTGTATGACAATGCAAACAATAGTGACACAAACTGAGTAGACAGGTCGGGTCCTACTATTAGGACTAATTTAGGAGCAGTGGACAGCTATCAAACACCAACCAGGGAGCAGTTATAGGGGTTAGGTGTCTTTCTCAAGGACACTTTGTCACTAAAGCCAGGGGAACCTTGTGTCCATCATACAGAGTGGTGATGAGAACAAAATTGAGTTGAGACACACACCCAAACCAATGCTTTGTCTATAACTGTCTAATGTGATGGAGCCATAACCACGCTCAAGCTCCATCCATAAGCGAGCCCCCCATACAGTACGATCTCCCCTTGTTCTAAAGATTAATCACTCTGTGGCACCTTTACACATGGACTACTGGGGATGAACACTAAAGTGCAAACAACAGATGCCTGCTTAGCCCATTAAAGCCGGGAACGTATCCCTGTCATTTTAAGATGTCTTTGGCTATTCGAAAATAGCAGATATACAAGCTCATAGCGCGGCACCGAGTGCCGCGCTATGAGCTTGTAGATCTGCTATTTTTGGGAAATATCTTGGACATTTTGTGCAAATCTTTGAATATAATATATATTTTTAAAGCGAACATTTTTAACTAAAAGTTTTGCTTCTGGGTGATTCTACAAAACTTCTAAATCCTGTGTCAAGGACCACCCAAAATGATATATTCGTATTTGGCCGTGGACCCACATTTCAAAATATTTTGTTCAAGGGACCCCCAGAAGTTGTAACAGAGTTAAAAAATGTTCGCTTAAAAAAAGGATACATAAAGATGTGCACAAAATGTTCACTATTTTTCAAAAATAGCAGATCTACAAGCTCATAGCGCTATGCGCTTGTATATCCGCTATTTTTTAATTGCCCAAAGAAATCTAAAAACAAAGATTCTTTCCCGGTCTATATGGGTTAGAATAACTGCTGCAAACGTCTCACTGTTGATAGATTGCATGTTTGCCCGTTTTATTCATTGTTGATAGAACTGTATATATTATCCATATTCCCATTGTGTAGGCAGGCTGACACACTGTACATGATTTATCTCACATCTGCTGTCGATGGTGTATATCAATTCATGGGGAAACAGATGTACGCTCGTATTGCCAGTGATAGATATGCCCATATTATAATGCATTATGTTATATTTATTCATGCTTTGTGCTATAACCCAATCAGCCCGAGAGCAGATGGCAAGATCACACTTTAAGTCTACTTGTTATTATTTTGAATCTTAGTTGTATCTTTACTGATCTCCATGGGGATCAGCAAAGGTGGAGCCATCATCCATCTCTCCGTCCGTGTAAGTAAGTAAATAAGTAAGTAAGTAAGTAAGTAAGTAACTATCGCATCGCGTCGCATCGCGACGCAATGCGTTGGGAGCTTGTAGATCGGCTATTTTCAAACATTTTAGTACTTTTACTTTTGGTACTTCAAGTACGTTTTGATACTGTTTGATACTTTTGTACTTTTACTCAATTACATTTTTAATTCCGGACTCTTACTTGTAACAAGAGTACTTCTGCATTGCAGTATTGATACTTTTACTTGAGTAAAACATTTGAATACTTTTCACACCACTGCTTCTCACAGAGAGAACTCACAAAGTGATTTACATACAACAGAGGTAATACAAAACAAAAACACTGCAGCAGCATTAAAAATAAGAAAGAAAAAACACAAGCAGTACAATTAATCTCAGTAAACAAGGCAGCAGACAAATTATACACCTGGAGAGGGGGAGTGGGAGAGAGACCCTCAAAGACATTCCACAAAAGTGTTTCTTTAAACAGTAGTGATTTTAAGTGGTTCTTAAAAAATGTCCACAGAGGCTGCAGCTCTCATAAGACCAGAGGAAGAACATTCCAGAGTCTGGGAGCTGCTGCCTGAAAGACTCTGTCACCTTTAGTTATGAATCTCACTGTTTTTCTGTCTCTCTGTTCGTGTGCGTGTGCGTGTGCGTGTGTGTGTGTGGGTGTTCATCCGTCCATCCTTACGTGTACTGTATTTTGGTGTGTGTGTGTGTGTGCGTGTGCGTGTGCGTGTGCGTGTGCGTGCGTGCAGTGGTGTAAAGTAACTAAGTACATTTACTCAAGTACTGTACTTCAGTACAATTTTGAGCTACTTTTACTTTAACAAAGTATTTCCAATTTTCAATACTTTTACTTCTACTCCACTAAATCTCAGAGGCAAATATTGTGCTTTTACTCCACTACAAATATTTGAAAACTTGAGTAACTAGTTACTTGGCAGATATAAATATATAACATTGTAAAACATACATAAACCACTTTAGCCCTATGTTTTACCTTAGCTATTTGAAAATAGACAATCTACAAGCTCACAACGCGTCACAGCACGACGCGTTGTGAGCTTGTAGATCTGCTATTTTCAAACATTTTAGTAATAGTACATTTTAGCATTAAATACATTTTGATACCAATAGGCTACCTTTGTACTTTTACTCAAGTAAATTTTTAATTACATGGCAGTATTGATACTTTTACTTAAGTAAAACATTCGAGTACCATCACTGTGCGTGCGTGCGTGCGTGCGTGCGTGCGTGCGTGCGTGCGTGCGTGCGTGCGTGCGTGCGTGCGTGCGTGCGTGCGTGCGTGCGTGCGTGCGTGCGTCCATATGTGGGTGGGTGTGTGTGTGTGTGTGTGTGTCCATACGTGGGTGGGTGTGTGTGTGTGTGAGTGAGTATTGGACTCTGTGCATGTCTAATACGTTATCGCTGCATATCTATCATTGTATGGCCTATTGCTGTATTTATTGTTCAACGTAGTGCACTTGTGTGACTCTCTGCTGACTGCAACAGCCTGAGGGATTAATAAAGTGTTATCCTATCCTTGATGGTGACTTTGACCTTTTCCAAACCAAAATGCAATCATCTCTTCTGGCCCGGCTTACCGAACATTCCCTCCAAGTTTCCAGAACATTTAAACCATCCATTCTCAAGTTTATCTTCACGAGAAACAGAGAAAACGAAACAAACGGACAGGTCTGACTGACTATACACCCATCCTAACTTATCTTCACTGCTTGCCGGTGACTTTCCAGAATGTTAATATTTCACTGATGACTTTTAAAGCCATGCGAGGCCAGGCTCCTAGTTAATGTTTTAGATATGCTGGTCCCGTACGGGCCCTGAGCGCAGATAGGGCCCTCTCGGTTGTTCCTAAAACCTGCCTCATTACCTGAGGCGATCAGGCTTTTGATGCCCCGGAGCCTATAGTCTGTGAAATGCCCAATACGTGAGGATCTAAGGCTAGCCGAGTCGGTGAGATTTTTCAAATCACTTCTGAAA
>NC_137614.1:12154023-12214023 GCF_963280865.1 Gymnoscopelus braueri
TACTTCAGAACCATAGACAGCAGCTACAGTTACTTCAGAACCATGGACAGCAGCTACAGTTACTTCAGAACCATGGACAGCAGCTACAGTTACTTCAGAACCATGGACAGCAGCTACAGTTACTATAGAACCATGGACAGCAGCTACAGTTACTTCAGAACCATAGACAGCAGCTACAGTTAATTCAGAACCATGGACAGCAGCCAAAGGCAGATATCTATGTGCTATGCTCGGGGACTCTGTTGCTCCAATCCTCACCAAACTTGACACAAACAATGTCCAGGGGTCTGCCATGACAATAGTCAGATCAAAAAACTAAATTGAACACATGTGGGGAACTACGGCGGCATCTAACACTTCAAATGGCCATAACTCAGTGACCATTGCTCTGATCAGTGCAATATAGGACTGGAAAATCTATAGTTTGGTTGTACTTGCACACTGTCAGAGTCAAACTAGCAGACCTGGACGGTTGGCGTAACTGTCTGGGCACCCAGGCTGGTAATCCCGACGACCTTTGCTGCGTGTCGCCCCCATTCTCCCCCCATTCCTGTCAGTCTACTGTAATCTATCAATAAAGGCAAAAAGCGTCAAACTTGCACTGAGGATTTTACTGTGCATTTAATATAGTGTAGAAAATAAAGATCAAATATACTTCAAAGTTGATGTATTTGCAGTGGAGGGGGGGGGGGGGATTGGTTGATGTACTGTACCATGACTCAACCACTTAAAAAGTATATACTTTGTTTACCGGGGTGCACCAGGGGTCTATATTTGGTCTATACTTTAAACACCAAATATCTTAAGCAAAAACTGCAAACTCACAATGCAATGTGACGCGTCACATCGCATTTTAAGCTTGTAGATCTGCTATTTTCGCCAAATGCTCATTGCGATTGGAATGCAGAGTTGGGAGGCCAGGGTTCATATGGCTAAATGGGCCTGATTCAATTCAACAACGCAACAAAATGCCAGTTCAATGCTAAATGCATTAATGTATAGGCTCCACCTTGCGGATGGATAGATTAGACAGAGAGATACTTTAATAGACCCCACAGAGGAAATTACAACATCCACAGGATCAATAAAGTATCTATATATCTATTTACAAGAAGGTATTTTGATGGAACCTGTTTACTGTTTAGTTTATTAGAAGGCTGTTGGCTGTAAAAAAGTGTCTGCACAATTATACATGTACTGTATACACACACATGCGCGCGCACGCACGCACGCACGCACGCACGCACACACACACACACACACACACACACACACACACACACACACACACACACACACACACACACACACACACACACACACACACACACACACACACACACACACACACACACACACAGTGTTTTATTACACACCATGTGGTCTACTTGCACTAGTGCTGAGGCTCTGGTGGTTATGACATCCTTGTACCTCTTATCTCCTCTGCCTCCCTGTGTCTCTAATCTGTAGCAGTGATGCTGCCTATAGGTTAATATGGGATGGGGCAGGGTCTCCATGAATTAAGGAGATCAAAGAACAGAGCATCCATCCTCCATCAGGCTGTCATCCCCACCCGGGGCTGCTCATGCTGTCGTCTACACCAATGTTATAGAATATTATATATCGATGCTGTCGGGCAGAAACCTCTCATCACTTTTTATGTATTTTTCGTTAATTAATGCCCTATTTTCGTATTACTACAGTGTCACACAAAAGTAGCAAAATTAGCCGATATACAAGCTCAAAACCTGTGACATTGCGACGCATTTTGAGCTTGTACATCGGCTATTTTGGCTTTTTTGGCTTTTTTCTTTATCCTGGAACGTTTCCACCCAGCCCCGACAGCAATGATATGTATGTATGTTACATTATCTTTCAACTTCTCTCTCTCCTCCGACCCACCCCATGTACACCACACAGAATAAATACTTAAATGCGAAAGTAAAATGGTTTCTAATTACTATCAAATGTTTAGCTCACGATAAAATAAATGACAAGAAAAACACAAAATGTGAAAAATAAAGTGATCAAAATATACTTAAAATATGGCTAGCGGTTAGAATATGGGTGTGTTAGAGGTTTAGAGAGGGGGGGGGCACATCAGGCAGGCTTGCTTGCACATGCATTGCGCATGAAATCAGGAGATTAACTGGATAAATTACCAATCGCGAGGCACAGCGGGGGAAAGGGGTTAGGAACGGGGAGACTTGGGAGTGTTGGTAGTTCCCAGTTCCTCTCTCCGTCTACACGTCTCTCTGAGGTGGATGTTTTTCAAGCGCTGTTCCGGATTAACCCATTGAGACCGGGAAAGCAGCTGACATTTTAGATTTTAAACCACTTTAACCATTATCTTATACTTTGAGCTGTTCCAAAATAGCAGATCTACAAGCTCATAGCCCGGCACATGAGCTTGTAGATCTGCTATTTAAAAGGAAATCTTGAAACTTCGTGCAAATCTTTGAATATATTTTTAAAGCGAACATTTGTAACTCAATTTGTTGCTTCTGGGGGGTCCCTGGAACAACATATTTAGAGATGGGGGGGGGGGGGGTCCGTGGCCAAATACATAACACCACTGATATTATAGCAACATAAGTTTAAAGACAAAAAACTGTCTTCTAGGATTTAGAAGACATCTGTAGAATCCCCCAGAAGCAAAGATTTAAGTTACAAATGTTCGGTTAAAAAAATATTATATTCAAAGATTTTCACAATTATATATGTTTTTCTTCAAAACTAGCAGATCTACAAGCTCATAGCGCGGCACTCTGTGCCGCGCTATGAGCTTGTAGATCTGCTATTTTTGAATAGCCCAAAGAAATCTAAAAATTACATTCCAGGTCTTATTGGGTTAATGCTCGCTGGCAGCTTGACTTCTCCGTGGGAAACGTACTTGTACATTGAGTCGGGAACATGAGCGGAGAACCTAATTTCAAGCATAATCTTTCTTTATAACTGCTTGCCCAGCAGCTATATTTGTTGTTTTGCCTTTTATCGATATGTTTTTTGCAACAGACTACCGTAGCGGGTTATGAATTACGCAAGTATGTAACTCTGTGCAGTTAATTTGTCACGAGGAAATATCCAAAACAAGGTAGAGGCATCTTTGTGTGACCTCCCTGCCAGTAAGCATTTCACTGCCTGAGTACTGCGCTGTTTGGAGTGTGTGTGTGTGAGTACTGCAGTCTGTGTGAGTACTGCGTTTGACAAATAAACTTGACTCTCGAGGGTAATGCTTCCGTTCTATCAAATTCCAGTGCTGTGCCTTCTAAAGCTCACATCCTAACCAAAATGATATAACATTCATATGGCCTCTAAAAAATGTCTCCACGGTGGGGCACACCGGACGCTGCCCGCAATGTCCTCGGTATACGACTCTGGCTGGAAATCTACAGTTTGTTGTAGAGTAAGTCATTCGCCCCGTTTGCCCTCATCTTCCTGTCTCTCTACAGTCCTGGGGCGGCAGTGGCTCAGGGGTAGAGTGGCCGGTGGTCAGGGGTAGAGTGGTCGGTTCGATCCCGGGCTCCCCCAAAGTTAGTGTCGAAGTGTCCTTGAGCAAGATGCTGAACCCCTAATTGCTCCCGATGAGCAGGTTGGTGCCTTGCATGGTTTCCTCTGCCATGTGTGTGTGAATGGGTGAATGTAATGCATAATCTAAGCGCTTTGGATAAAAGCGCTATATAAATGCACTTTTTACCATTTACTTATCTAAAATAAAACCAACAACTGAATAAACATGTTCTTAGCTTGGAATTGTGTTTATTTTCTTTCTTTCTTTCTTTCTTTCTTTCTTTCTTTTGTACAAGAGCGTACAATGGCACAATGCTCACATTGTGTTCCGGGCCGCCGGCCTGCTTTTATCCAGCCATCTTCTCTCTTGATGGCAAAAACAGTGTCACCCAGAGTCACAGTCAAGCGGCCCCGGGGGGACGGGATATTAACCTCTCAAAGTGGTGTGTGCGGTGCATTTCATTCGACCGCTGCAGCCCTGATGTACTCGACAAAGAGACAGCACTCTGTGTCCGACCAATAGAGCAGTCAATCCTCTGTGCCGCGCACAGCAGTCACCTCTGAGTGATAAACTACACACAGAGACAGAGAGACACTTCCTGTCCCTCAGAGTCTCTTGGTCACTTTCAAAACCTTGCGTCCCTGTGTTGGGCATGTGAGTATATAGTTTTTCTTTCCTATAAGACCTTTGCAAAATGTGTTTTCATTGTGATACCGATAATTAACCCATTAAAACCGAGGAACGTGTCATTTTAGATTTGAGCTATAAACATTATTTTATCCTTGATCTTGAACATTTTGTGCAAATCCCTGGAACAAAACATGTCATGAATGTTATCCGCATATTAGAGGGAAACGGGCCCCTGGAGGCCAAAAAAAGATAACGTTAAGACAAACCTAAAGAAGTGCCACATAGACCTAAAAGCTTGGGAACACATGGCAACAGACAGGGCGACCTGGAGAAACCTTGTCCGTGAGGGTGTTGCACTGTATAATGATGACCTCCGCCATGCTGCACAAGACAAGCGCAGACTCAGGAAGGAGAGAGCAACCACCAAACAGATCCAACCCAAACACACCACCACTACACATTCCCCTGTCCACACTGCACAAGAATAATGGGGTCCAGAATCGGCCTCTATCATAGGCCTCCCACTCTCTCCAGCTCTTTAATAAGTTGCCAAATGTCAGCCAATCAGTAAGTAGAGAGTACCCATCTATCAGATTCAGTTTGATAGTGTTTCCAGTTCCAATGTTGTCTGCTCATTTCTTTGTGTCATCACTTCCAACTTCACTTGTTCATCCCGTAATCCTGTGTGAGTTCTCTCTCCTGACTGGATACAATTGGTATCCCGGGCGTGAAAATGCAATTTTCTGTTTACTATAGAACTGGAGAGACAGGGAGAGACTCCTGTTACTGAAAGACACTCTCTAAAGCACAATATAGAGCTATTTAACACTTGTTTTAACAAAGGGAAATCACTCACCCTATACTTTATGTTCTGAGGTGTGACATGTGTTTGGGAGGCTGTAATCACTAGCCTGAGACCAGATGAATCTGCCAGTGCAAAAAAAAAAAAAAAAAAAGCCCTCTGCGATCTGGGTCTGGCCCCGCTCCGCTGTGAATCCATTTCCTGCTCCCGAAGTCTGGGGCGACCAATCAGGGCCCAGTATTCAAATATGGGAGACTGTAATTAGTAGTTGGTTGTAGGTCTAACCAATTGCGTCGAGAGCCATTCTTTAGATCCCGTCCCTTGGGAAAAAAACGTCCTCATAGAAGCACCAGACTCATATCCACGCATTGATATAGTCTGGCCACGCGCGGCTATGTAATCACATGATTGTATGACTGACTTTTGTTAACCCATTGAGACCTGAAGCCGATTCTACATGTCTCCTAAATCTCAACAGTATTCTGAAAAACCTATGTTTCTATATCAGTGGTGCTCAATCTTTTTCATGTCAAGGACCCCCAAAATTATATGTATTTGGCCGCGGACCCCCATCAAAATATGTTGTTCCAGGGACCCCCGGAAGCAAAGATTTGAGTTAAAAATGTTCGCTTTAAAAATACATATATATTCAAAGATTTGCACACATTTTCACGATTTTTCAAAAATAGCAGATCTACAAGCTCGTAGCGCGGCACTCGGTGCCGCGCTATGAGCTTGTAGATCTGCTATTTTTGAATAGCCCAAAGTGTAAAATAATGCTTTTTAGCTCAAATCTAAAAATGACACAGTTCCAGGTCTTAATGGGTTAATGAACATATTGGTGAACAGAGTGAAGAGTGACAGAAACCTCCCATGTCCAAAACTGCTACACAAGTTAGAATATGGAGATAAGAGGCGTCTGCCTGACAGCAGAGTTATGGGCCTAGCCTGCACAACACCCACAGATCTCCCTGCGTAGACGTTTAGCATGCGCTGCTCGAGAAGGCCCAGCGGCTGAGCGACTACGTGAGTGACAGACAGCCGGTGGAACGTGACACCACTCACCGGTGGTGGAAGAAGTATACTCACGTATTTTACTTTAAGTAAAAGTAGCAATACCACAATATCAAAATACTCTGTTACAAGTAAAAAGGCCTGTGTTCAAAATGTTACTTGAGTATAAGTACAAAAGTATTGGCATCAAACTATACTTAAAGTATCAAAAGTAAAAGTACTAACATGTTTGAAAATAGCCGATCTACAAGCTCACAACGCGCCGCGATGCGACGCGTTGTGAGCTTGTGGATCGGCTATTTTCAGAAGTAAAAGTACTGAACATTTAAAATACTCCATTAACACATTGACTGCCAGAGTTTATTCATAATGTACTCACCCCTGTGCCAGCCATTTGCGTGTTTTTTAATTTTTATGTTTTGTAATTTTTCATTCAAATAAATTCTCTGATTGTGTTGTCAAGCACCTACGACAGTTCCACCAGTAGAGAACAGCAAATCCACACATTGATCACCTCGCTCGCCCCCTCCCAAACAGGCCCACGTCATATAACCGGATGTGACGTTTTCGACAATCCCTGGTCCGCTGATCGGCCTGAAAACGATGTGATACACTATGACGATGACTGTTAGTCACCCGGACCAAAGAAAATAGAAGTTGAGCTGTCCGTTCGTTTTTATACCGTGTTTTTCCTTATTCTGGCCGAAAATTACCGGAGAATTTACATCCGGCTCCGGGTGAGTGTGACGTAAGTGGAAAACGAAAGTGTTGATGAGAAATAAACAGGACCGTGCGATCACAGATTAAACAATGAAAATTCAAAAGAACGCATCAATGCGTTCTTTGGAATCCTGGCACTCAAGCGATGGATTTGAAAGAACGCATCGATGCGATCTTGGCACTGTATGTGTTAAAGTAAAACATACTTTAAAATTGTACAGCACTTGAGTAAATGTACTTAGCTACTTTCCACCACTGCCACTCGCCGTGCCCGGGATTTGGCAAGCTGCCAATGTTTGAAAGGATGAAGAGAAAATCCAGAGCACAGTCGTGTACAGTTTAGGTACTGTATTCCACATAGCTGGATGCAGAATAATTATGCATAAAATAGTGACTTCATGGAAAAACACTGCTGACTGTTTAAACAAACGTTATGGCGTCATGCTTGTGAAAAGTACAGTTACTGTCAATAAAACACTGTTAACCTGGTGTCCCCTGATTTGGGGTGTGTCATTATAGGCAATTGTATATTTGTTAGAAAATGTTTTATTTATTATTTAAATAAAACTGTCAATCCATGTGCTCTGTGTGTTTGAATACATTCTGAGAGCTCTTGACCCATGCAAACATCTGTTCTCTCTTCTCTGTGTGTGTGTGTGTGTGTGTGTGTGTGTGTGTGTGTGTGTGTGTGTGTGTGTGTGTGTGTGTGTGTGTGTGTGTGTGTGTGTGTGTGTTTCTGGAGCTTATCTCACAAACCGATCGATGGACCGATGAAACTTTGAATGCACGCTGCCAGTAGGCCCACAGAAGTAGCCCCACTATTTTTTCACATGTATTCTATTTATTACTTTATTTATTCTATTTAATATCCATTTATATGTTGGCTATTCACTAATAGCAGATATACAAGCTCGCTGTGAGCTTGTATATCTGCTATTTTTGAACTTTTTTTAATTAAAAATGATAACACTTTTACATATTTTAACACAAAACCTATTTTCAGATGGGGGTCCGCGCCCAAATACATATCAATGTGGGGGTCCTTGGCACAAAAGAGTTTGAGAACTACTGCTGTGGCCTATATGAGATTTAACAAATAGTAGTTTTTAATCTTGAATCTTTCTGCCTATAACCAGCGAGGGCAAATCTAAGTGTGAACACACATTAAATACATGATGTCTTGCTTTATTTATCTCATCTTGGGAGTGATCACTCACTCTGTGGGGTGGGCACGTGTGTCACGAGGAGATAAATCACACCTGCCTCGAGGAAGATGAAATTCTGTGGAATTCATATTAATTTCCCTTCCTCCAGTCTTGCTCGCCTTGTCCGACGTGGTGTACAGTGGTGGAAAGTAACTAAGCACATGTACTCAAGTACTGTACTTAAGTAAAATGTTGAGGTATTTGTACTTTACTTGAGTATTTCCAATTTCCAAATACTTTTACTTCTACTCCACTACATCTCAGAGGCAAATATTTTACTCCACTACAATTATTTGAAAACAATAGTTACAAATTATTTTGCAGATATTAATTATTATATCATAAAACATACATTAACCACTTCAGCCCTATTTTATACATAGGCTATTTGAAAATAGCCGATCTACGTGTTGCAATGCGACACGTTGTGAGCTTGTAGATCTGCTATTTTCAAACATTTTAGTACTTTTACTTTTGGTACTTTGGTACTTTTTCGATGCCAATACTTTTGTACTTTTACTCAAGTAACATTTTGAACACTGGCCTTTTTACTTGTAACAGAGTATTTTATATTGCGGTATTGCTACTTTTACTTAAGTGAAATACCTGAGTACTTTTTCCACCACTGGTTTTGCATTCCCTGGCAACATCTCAGAAAGAAAAAAAATAGGCTGCCTGCAGATGTGTGAGTGATGTGTGATGCAGGTGGCATGGATTGCCACCTGCATCACCTGCATCACCTTGCCGCATCCGGTTGCCAACGCTCACAGCTTTCCTCTCTGCGTGTGTGTAGTGCCACTCAGAGTTATTAGTGGCATGTGGAGCTTGGGAGATGCGAACATCACGAGCAATGGTGGAAGAAGTACTCGGATATTTTTACTGAAGTAAACGTAGCAATACCACCAATATAAAAATACTCTGTTACAAGTAAAAGGCCTGTGTTCAAAATGTTACTTGAGTAAAAGTACAAAAGTATTGGCATCAAAATGTAATTAAAGTACCAAAAGTAAAAGATCTACAAGCTCACAACGCGTCGCGTTGCGACGCGTTGAGAGCTTGTAGATCAGCTATTTTCAAATAGCCTATGTATAAAATAAGGCTGAAGTGGTTAATGTATGTTTTATAATATATTAATTTATATATGCAAAGTAACTAGTAACTAGTTTTCAAATAATTGTAGTGGAGTAAAAGTACAATATTTGCGTCTGAGATGTAGTGGAGTACAAGTAAAAGTATTGAAAATTGGAAAAATAATTGTACTTAAGTACAGTACTCGAGTAAATGTACTTAGTTACTTTACACCACTGATCACGAGCACCTCTCCACGGATAAGAGGGACTTATCTAGGCGACACCAAACCCGCAGCTGTGTTTGGTGGCAATCCTCAGCCACAACACCTGAAGCAGATTAACTCATCAGACACAAGGGGCTGGAGGAACAGCCTGGCTTCCTCCTGCAGCGCACCAGCGCCTGAAGCCTAATTTATTGGGCTGTAGGACATAGTTCCGCTCCTTGATTATGGGTGCGTTTGGTGAATCTGCTCCGATTTCAGAGCGCTCTGGTTTTTGACATCATTCAATGTTATGTATAAGCATGCTAATTAGCAGTTTTGTTACCAGGCGGCAAGCAACCGTTTAAAAAAATGAGGCCAATAAGGAAGAGACGTTTCCCTGCAGTTCTCATTAATGGCCCAGCAGATGTCGCTATTTCCCCTCCTGCAAGTCAATCGCTAGTTTAAAGTATTTTGTTTTTCAATTAACATGTGTTTAATAAATTATGGTAATTTAAAAATGAATGATAAAGTAGGGTATGCTTCTAGGGCTTCTACCTGCTCTACTGAGTGGAGACCCGCCCCTTGCTGCCCTTTCAGCCAATAGCATTCGTTTCTGGTTGCTTTTCGGGACAGGAAGTTCCAAGATGGTGGATTTAAAATAAGTGGCTTCAGTAAAAACCAATGGGGCTCCCTTCGTTGTCAATGCGCTGTCAATGCCTCTGCTTTCTATCGACGGTGAGGATATGTTTTATCTTTAGCTTCTTGTCTAGTCTGGGAGGCTTCGGCTCAAAGCCTGGACAGCAGGGGCGCGGCCACTGATTTCTGATTCAAATCAACAGCCAATGAAGAAAAGGGGGCGGGATCCACATGCAGTGGGTCTTACATGTAAATAGGAGCGACGGGAAGCAATTTCCCCTTGAGAAATTGCGGCCGCCATTGTTGTGTACTGCTGTTTGCCTCTCGTCGGACTTTTTAGACGAGTAGACCGGTAAGAGGCGTGTCCGCTCAGATTCTGAGCGTAAGTTACATCCCGCCCAGAAATACCAGGGCTTTGGCCCAGAAGTTCCTCGCCGCTCCCGTTTGTATGCGAGGCGAAAAACTTCTGGGAACTCAGATTACTTCTTGTCAGACTGAATTAAATCTCAATGGAAATGCAAGATACTGCGTGTCTGATTTATGTTTGATATCATCACAACGTAATATTTAAATAAATAGAAATATGTTGACCACATTAACCCTGCTGTCCCTATTTTGGGCAAAATAAGTCAAGACGTGATAATGTATTTTATTTTTTTTATACAAATTCCGAAATAGCAAAAAGATCTGCAGAACTACAGGTCACAATGTGTCACACCGCATTGTGAGCTTGTAAATCTGTTATTGTCACAATTAGTCGTACAATAAAGTATATTGGGATACATAGTGGTTAAGAACAAATCCAATCCTGTAATTATACAGTATGTCTGCTACAGTACAGTACTTATCATGCCAGTCCTATCAGGTATATATCCTTCCTGCCAAAGACAAGCAACATGCATGTATAGGCACTGTAGCTGGCAGGCTGAAAAATATGTCTGTTAACGCATTCAATCCGGGAACGCATCTGTCATTTTAGAATTCTTTGGCTATTCAAATATAGCAGATATACAAGCTCATAGCGTGGCACCGATTGCCGCGCTATGAGCTTGTAGATCTGCTATTTTTAAAAAAATTTGAACATTTTTAACAGTTTTTTAAAAAAACGTAAAAATGTCTAACCGTTTAAAAAAAACATTTATGTTGCTATATCAGTGGTTCTCAAACATTCTTCATGTCAAGGACCCCCAAAATGATATGTATTTGGCCGCAGACCCCCATCTCAAAATATTTTGTTCCAGGAACCCCCAGAAGCAAAGATTTTAGTTAAAAATGTTCGCTTAAAAAAATATATATATATTCAAAAGATTTGCACACATTTTCACTATTTTTTCAAACGTAGATCTACAAGTTCTTCTACAAGAACATTATCTGCTATTTTTGAATAGCCAAAGAATTCTAAAACAGAGATGCGTTCCCGGATTGAATGGCTTAAGCTGAATTATACGGACAAGACAGTGGTAGCACAGTGACAGTGATGTACAGTGACACCAGGCAAAACACCACTTCATCAGCCATACCGTCGGCAGTGTCCCAAAAGTCCCCGGAATTCTACCCAAAGTTAAACAAGTTGGCAAGCAGAGACGACTGACAAACCCACGCTGTCTGAATCTATGCTCACGAGGCCAATTAGCGGCATCATTATATCGTCTCTGTCGCGGTGGAAACCTCATATGTGCAAAACTGTGACTTTTCAGCATTCAAATTAAAAAACAGCAAAAGTAGCAGAACCACAAGCTGGAAACGGGTCGCTTCACGCCGCGTTTCCAGCTTGCTGATCTGCTACTTTGTATGCTTTCGTGTGACACCGTAGTATGATCAAGTAGGGCGTTAATTTACCCCCAAAAAAAACGACAAAGTTAGGGTAATATACTGGTGACTCTCAATAACCACACTTGAGTGGGCTTTCAAACATAGGCCTTTACTGGTAGACTTCACAGGTTGAACTGCGCCAGACACGTTATTATGGATCCCACTTCAGTTCTAGGCAAAACCCGCTGTGATTGGCGAGTAGTGATTGACAGAACAGGTTTTTGCAACTATGCCTAAACCTAATCTTGACTCTAACCCTAACCTCAGTAAAACTATGCCTAAACCTAACCCTAATCTCAGTAAAACAATGCCTAAAGCTAATCTTAACCCTAACCTCAGTAAAACTAATGCTAAACCTAATCTCAACCCTAACCCTAACCTCAGTAAAACTATGCCTAAACCTAATCTCAACCCTAACCCTAACCTCAGTAAAACTATGCCTAAACCTAATCTCAACCCTAACCCTAACCTCAGTAAAACTATGCCTAAACCTAACCCTAATCTCAGTAAAACAATGCCTAAAGCTAACCTTAACCCTAACCTCAGTAAAACTAATGCTAAACCTAATCTCAACCCTAACCTCAGTAAAACTATGCCTAAACCTAATCTCAACCCTAACCCTAACCTCTAACCTCAGTAAAACTATGCCTAAACCTAATCTCAACCCTAACCCTAACCTCAGTAATATGCCTAAACCTAATCTCAACCCTAACCCTAACCTCAGTAATACTATGCCTAAACCTAATCTCAACCCTAACCCTAACCTCAGTAAAACTATGCCTGCCAGGGAGCCAATCAGACAGGTGAGGCGGGTCTATTTCCTATAACGTTGGTGGGATTCATAATCACGCGCAGCGCACTTCAAAGGCTTTTAACAGGTGCAGGGGATATCGGTAATCAGCACAGGTGCAAACAATGTTCCTAATCAGTAGCTGTTCTTTCACAGAAAGACATTCTATTACACTTAGAACATGGAGATAAGAGGTTTCTGGCCCGACAGAAACGATATTCCATTCCATACAACGACAACATAAAAAAAAAAAAGCCCTGAAATGCCCAGCAGCATTTTTCCATGATAACACATCTTATTCTTCCAGCTGCAGTGTGTATGTATGGATATGGTGCAGTGTGACGGTTCTATCGGTGACAAGCGGCAGAGTGTCTGTCACAGCGGCACACATACAGAATTCACCGGTGTGCGTTCCGCCTACCTCGCTATAAAGGTATAGAGTGGCCCGGATATTTCCTCTTCAGCCATGCATTCGAAAACCCCCTCGTATAAGCTGGCGGCCAACGTTGATTGACAATACCTCATTCTGTCCCCTTAACGGAAACTGCCAGGGACGCGATGTCTGACACGCCATGCAATATGCTGAGCTGGGACACATTATCCTCGCTCCGCCACCTCGTCTAGGTTCTGGAGTTTCTTTTTTTTTTGTTAGCTTCCTCCACAGTAAAAAATGTCCGTTCGCTTCCCTGAAAATCCATACAGTTAGACTGGGTCTGACTCTCTTCTGAGAATCTGAGTGACGCTATTGACACGATGTAAATTGTACAATATAGATATCTGTAGATTGACAGGTGACACGCTTTGAAGCCTGGACTCCTGCCGTCTAAAAACTCTGTCCTCGCTGTCTGCTTACTGTATCGTTGCTGTCGGGCAGAAACCATATTTTTAACTTTTTGTGTAAATGAACACAATACTTGATCTTACTACAGCGTCAAACAAACGTATCCAAAATAGCAGATCGACACGCTCGAAATGCGGCGCAAAGCGGTGTGTTTTTAGCTTGTCGATCTGCAAGTTTTGCTATTTTTTTATTTGAATCCTGAAAAGTAACAGTTTTCTTTTGGACATAATGGCCGCTTCTTTTGGGCTTGTTTTCATAGACCTTGTCTGCTTGTTTCCTCACAAAATCTGGCATCCCCTTGCTGCCATGACTCTTAATCGCTTTCAAGCTGGCGTCATTATATTTTGGGCATGTCACTATATAGGGCTTGTCACTTGAACAGCGAAAATAGCCAATCTACAAGGTCACAACTCAACATATCGCTATGTGTCGTGGGCTTGTAGATTCGTCGTATGACGATGTCTATGGGGCTTATTGCGTAACCACTTAAACCCTCTCAATGAAACTGACTTGAGTTGCAACTGTCCTTGGAGCGCTTTTTTCCCCCATCTACACCAAGTCTCTGCCAAAAAATAGCCGATCTACAACCTCACAACGCATCGTGTGAGCTTTTAGGGATGCTGGGGATGCTGGGGTTCAAGTGGAGATTTTTGTGTAGACGGAAAAAATGGAGTGAGCCAAGGATAGAGCCCTGGGGGACACCTGTCAACAATACAGTTAATGACTATAGCAAAGTGACAGGATGATGTAATACACACACACGCGCGCGCACACACACACACACACACACACACACACACACACACACACACACACACACACACACACACACACACACACACACACACACACACACACACACACACACACACACACACACACACACTTCCTTTCAAAGTCCACCCACACACAGTGTCATCTTCTGCCACAGGGGCCGTTTGTGAGTGACAGGCAGAAAAGAGGCCCGTACAGTATGGTTCACATCCTGTATGGTCTATGCTAATGCGTTCAAGGCAAATGGAGGAAGAAAAGAGATGTGTTTATAGACCGTACTTACAGGCTACAAGTGTTCTCAAAGTGGGGTCCGGGGACCCCCAGGGGTCCTTGGGGAGGGTACCAGGGGGTCCCCAGCAAAATTAGTTAATAGCGTCATATCCTTTTAACCACTTTAACAACATTTTATACTTTGGCTATTCAAAAATAGCAGATATGGCACAACATATTTTTTAGATGGGGGTCCGCAGCCAAATACATCTCATTTTAGGGGTCCTTGACATGAAAAAGTTTGAGAACCACTGTTCTAGTTCACCACATTATTGAACTGTATGGAATTGAAATGCTATCTGCACTATTGACTTGCTAAATTAATAATCCTTCTGCTGCATGAATACATTTTCTCTATATCTTCTGTCGCTAATGTATTCATCTGTAATTTATTCAATTGTTTTTTGTTTTGTTTTGCTAGCACAGCGGAGATGCTTTTCCAAACTGTATATCCTTGTTTGCTAATATATTCATATGCATAATTTTTCTCTGTATATTCTATTGTCCAGTAGTTCTTTTTTGTGCCGTGGACCCCCAACTGAAAACGTTTTGTGTCAGGGACCCCCAGAAGAAAATATTTATGTTAAAACATTTCCAAATTATTCAAAAGTTTAAATTTTTTGGATATTGTTCAAAAAAGATCTAAACATAGCAGCTGCTCGTCAGACTAGTAAGCAACACAGCTGCACCAAACAAATTAATAATGAGTGTGTTAGATTTGCATATAGGTGTGTCCACATGTGGCCAAAGGAGTGGCCAATGTGCAAGCATGACAGACAGTATTGACACACCTAAAAACTAACACACCCATTATTAATGTCATTAGCTGCAGCTGTGTTGCTTACATCACTGTGTAGCTATAAGTCAGTGTTGCGCAGCCTGACATGTTTTTACCAGTGGTGGAAAAAGTACTAAATTTCTTTACTTAAGTAAAAGTATCAATACTGCAATGTAGAAATACTCCGTTAAGTAAAAGTCCGGAATTCAAAATGCACTTGAGTAAAAGTATAAAAGTATTGGCATCAAAATGTACTTAAAGCACCAAAAGTAAAAGTACTCATTATGCAGAATGTCCCGTTTCAAGTTTTCAAATGTATACAAATCTTTTGAAAATAGCAGATCTACAAGCTCACAATGTGTCGAATCGCAACGCATTGTGAGCTTATCTGCTATTTTCAAATGTGCATATAGGGCTGAAGTGGTTAAAGTTTGTTTTGTAATAACAACCAAAATCTACAAAGTAACTAGTAACTCAAGTTTTCAAATAAATGTAGTGGAGTAAAAGCACAATCTTTGGATCCGAGATGCAGTGGAGTAAAAGTATTGGATATTGGAAATACTCACAAATACCTCCAAATTTACAGTTTTTCTTTTAACAAATTTACAAATGTAGAGGTACAGTACTTAAGTAAATGTACTTAGTTACTTTCCACCACTGACTATATAAGTCAGTGTTATGCCATGTAGTTTTTAACCTGAAGTGGAAAACAAACTACAAAATCAGCCTCTAGGGTTTCATTCCCCTTTAACGCAGGCAGTGAGCGGCAGGAGGGAAGGCAGGTGACCACTGCATGTCCCAGAGATCAGTACATGGCGGACAGCAGGCCTTGATAACGAGCCTCACTACCTCCGGAAAAACAACAATAAAATAATAAATAACTGTTTGAATGTGACAGCAGCAGTCTGAAACCAGCGTGTTTGTTCATTATAGGATCAGCAGAAAGACCATTGCCAGACCAGAGTGGACACCTTTGTCAGACGTTGTTATTAGGGGTTGTGAGGGACAGCGAGTAAACAAACCCCAGCTTTGCAGGACTGGAGGATGGCACAGCGCCTGATGAAAGCTACCACTGGCAACAGTAGAGACACACTTTCACCTCATTCAACCTGGTATCCCTATAGACCCCTTAACGGACGACGTCACACTGGCTCCAAACGTCATACTGGCTCTAAATGAAACCCATTCAATCAGGTCTCGCTAGGACGCGCCTCACTAGCCAACACACAAGAGGGGGTTGGCTAGTGAAACAACAGGTTGAGAATTGATTGCGTGAAACAATCACCTGTGCATCCAGTCTCAATGTTAGTAAACAAATAATTGGTCTATTGCAGAGGCATGTCATCAGTGGTAGAAAAATAACTCACTTTTTGATACTTAAAGCGGCACTATGTAACTTTTTTTAATGAATACAATGTAATTTTGTCCAATCTGTATGGTAGTATGTTAATAAAATATAACTTACACAATTTGGGTGGTTGTATTTGTGTCTCTCTGCTCTTCTATTGAGACATTACGTTCACCAGTAACTTCCCTGTGAACTCCGGGTTCATAGGAAAAGATAGAGTGAAGCCTTGAGAGCTCTTACGTTCGAGTGTGGAACGGTAAGACTAGACTTGCTGTCTTGAAAGAAAAAGATAAATTTATGAAGCAAGAGGTCTACGGGCCGACGGCGTGGAATAAACTCCCATTACACCTAAGACAGGCAGCCTCTGTGGATAGCTTTAAAGCACAGCTCAAGACCTATTTCTTCACTACAGCTTTTAGAATATTTTTTAATCTCTGGGTTGTTATTCATGTCCTCACTGTTTTGCCTGATTCACTGCCTTTTGTTATTATTTTAATGTTGTTTCATGCTTTTGCTTTTATTTTCTTGCTTTATTGTTAAATTAGTTGTACTTTTTCTGTAATTGTATTCTTGCTCTGTAAAGCACTCTGAGCTGCATTTCATGTCATGAAAGGTGCTATACAAATAAAGTTTTTTATTTGTATTATTATTACCCTTATAGGTTTTTGTGTTCACCGGCCATAGCGGCTATGGCCGGTGAACAGTCCAAATTTCCAGGCCCCACTCTGCGGCCTGTGGGGGCGTGAAAATTCAGGGGGCGGACTCTACATGTCCTCTGGGCCCCCCTCTGCGCGTGAACACCACTTGTTCGCCCATCGGTCTTACGGATTACCCACACGGATGTTTTTCCCTTTGTTTACGTTTTAGGGTCCTATCTTGCAGTTCAAGCATAATTCCACAGGGTGGGTGGCAGGGTGGCAGAATATGAGCCAAAACTATTAGAAGTGAACTGTGTACACCTCCCACACTGTACTATGGGAAACGGCCTACTATTAAAACTATGGGCTGTGTACATTGTGTACACCTCCAATACAATGCTATGGTAAATGGCGTTTACCATCATGTGACCTCCCGGGACGCTGTTTCTCGCCAATTCCCGCCTAGTCCCGCCTAGTACAGCCTAGTCCAGCCTAGTACAGCCTAGTCCAGCCTAGTCCAGCCTATTATAACCTAGTCCAGCCTAGTCCAGCCTAGTCCAGCCTATTACAGCCTAGTCCAGCCTATTACAGCCTAGTCCAGCCTAGTCCAGCCTATTATAGCCTAGTCCAGCCTTTTACAGCCTAGTCCAGCATAGCCCAACCTAGTCCAGCCTATTACAATCTAGTACAGCCTAGTCCAGAGTAGTCCGGCCTAGTCCAGCCTAGTCCAACCTATTACAGGCTGTTCCAGCCTAGTACATCCTAGTACAGCCTATTACAGCCTATTACAGCCTAGTCCAGCCTAGTCCCACCTATTATGGCCTAGTCCAGCCTATTAAAGCCTAGTCCAACCTATTCAAGCCTAGTCCAGCTTAGTCCCGCCTATTAAAGCCTAGTCCAGCCTATTACAGCTTAGTCCAGCCTATTACAGCCTAGTCCAGCCTAGTACGGCCTAGTACAACCTAATAGAGCCTAGTAGAGCCCAGTACAACCTAGTCTTAAACTAGTCCAGTCTGTTCCATGCTAGTAGAGCCTATATTGCCCTCCCCTAGTCTGTTCCATCAAAAGGCTGGACTAGGCTAGAACTGGGTGTACTAGGCTTTACTGTACTAGACTCTACTGGTCGCTAATAGGCTGTTTTAAGCTCTAGTAGGCTTTGCTAGGCTGTACTGGGCTCTATTAGGCTATAGAAGCCAGTACTTTACTTTGGCCTACAAAGGCTCTTGCAAAACTATTGCTCGTGAACACACAAGCTATGGCCCGTGTACACAGTGTTTAGTCCCTATGGTCTGAGTATCTAAAGGGCTGACAAGGGACTAGTAAAGCCTAATAGAGAGTATTAGAGTCTGGTACAGCCTAGTACACTCTAGTCTAGCCTAGTCCAGCCTGTTCCATGCTAGTATAGCCTATACCAACCTCCACTACTCTGTTCTCCCAACAGGCTGGACTATACTAGTCTTGGGTGCACTAGGCTGTACTGTACTGTACTTTACTAGACTCTACTGGTCTCTAATAGGCTGTTTTAAGCTCTAGTAGGCTTTGCTAGGCTTTACTGGGCTCTATTAGGCTATAGAAGCCAGTACTTTACTTTGGCCTACAAAGGCTCTTGCAAAACTATTGCTCGTGAACACACAAGCTATGGCCCGTGTACACAGTGTTTAGTCCCTATGGTCTGAGTATCTAAAGGGCTGACAAGGGACTAGTAAAGCCTAATAGAGAGTATTAAGCCGCTTTTCCATCACAGCTTAAGCACGACACTGTCCAGTACAGTCCAGAACCGCACCGCACCGCTTCAAAATGTCTTGCGTTTCCATTGCACAAAAGTCCCCACTCGCGAAATCCCCACCCTCCCCTCCCCCCCGAAGGAAATCAACGCCCCTTTCTTTAACACACCAACTTAGCCTCAGGCTACAGGGTTAGCCTAAATGCTAGCGTGCTTCCTCAGAGCTAGTTTGGCTCTTAAGTTATTATTTGGCCATGTTCACCCTGACTTTAATCTTCGCTATAGTTGGGAAGACCTGTGTGGTGTCTAAACACGTTGCCATCACTTATATAAAAAACATTATTAGCGTGTATCGTCGCACATTCATTGTTGCCAGGTTTAGCAGAAAAAAATAAGCAATCAGGTCTATGAAAACAATCCCAAAAGAAGCGACTATCTACGGCTATTTGAAAATAGCAGATCTACAAACTCACAACGCGTAGCGATGCGACGCATTGTGAGTGTGTGCATCTGCTATTTAAAAAATATATATACATATATAATGTTGACAAATACATATTAATTTGGGGGTCCTTGACATGAAAATGTTTAAGAACCACTGGTTTCAACAACATATGGAAACAAGCCCCAGATAATCAACTACATTTTAGAAACAAGCAGTGGTGGAAAAAGTACTCAAATGTTTTACTTAAGTAAAAGTATCAATACTGCAATGTAGAAGCACTCTACAAGTGAAAGTCTGGAATTACTTGAGTAAAAGTACAAAAACTATTGGTATCAAAATGTACTTAAGGTACCAAAAGTAAGTACTAAAATGTTTGAAAATAGCAGATCTACAAATGATGCGATGCGTTGTGAGCTTGTAGATCGGCTATTTTCAAATAGCCTAGGTATAAAATAGGGCTTAAGTGGTTAATGTATGTTTTATAATGTAATCATTTATATCTGAAAAGTAACTAGTAACTAGTAACTAATACGTTTTCAGATAATTGTAGTGGAGTAAAAGTACTACCAATATTTACAAGCAACTTTACAGAATAATAAGCCCAATGTCGCTTATAATAAGTGGACATGGCAACACTGCTACCGTAGTGTTTACATTTTACAGAGACCTGAGTGGACAGACACAGCTGTGAGCCGACCAATCAGTAGCGTCACAGCTTTAGCCCCGCTTAGCCCAGCTCAGACCTACCCAAGACTGGGTACTTTTTAGGCACCAGTTTAGTACCACTTACACACCACTCTACCCACTTCATTGTAGTGGAAACCGTTGCTGTGGTGGGCGGTGTGGGGTGGGGCTAGGTAAGTCCATGTATATGGAAAGCCGCCTTTAGAGTCTGGTACAGCCTAGTACACTCTAGTCTAGCCTAGTCCAGCCTGTTCCATGCTAGTATAGCCTATACCAACCTCCACTACTCTGTTCTCCCAACAGGCTGGACTATACTAGTCTTGGGTGCACTAGGCTGTACTGTACTGTACTGTACTAGACTCTACTGGTCTCTAATAGGCTGTTTTAAGCTCTAGTAGGCTTTGCTAGGCTTTACTGGGCTCTATTAGGCTATAGAAGCCAGTACTTTACTTTGGCCTACAAAGGCTCTTGCAAAACTATTGCTCGTGAACACACAAGCTATGGCCCGTGTACACAGTGTTTAGTCCCTATGGTCTGAGTATCTAAAGGGCTGACAAGGGACTAGTAAAGCCTAATAGAGAGTATTAGAGTCTGGTACAGCCTAGTACACTCTAGTCTAGCCTAGTCCAGCCTGTTCCATGCTAGTATAGCCTATACCCACCTCCCCTACTCTGTTCTCCCAACAGGCTGGACTATACTAGTCTTGGGTGCACTAGGCTGTACTGTACTGTACTGTACTGTACTAGACTCTACTGGTCTCTAATAGGCTGTTTTAAGCTCTAGTAGGCTTTGCTAGGCTTTACTGGGCTCTATTAGGCTATAGAAGCCAGTACTTTACTTTGGCCTACAAAGGCTCTTGCAAAACTATTGCTCGTGAACACACAAGCTATGGCCCGTGTACACAGTGTTTAGTCCCTATGGTCTGAGCATCTAAAGGGCTGACAAGGGACTAGTAAAGCCTAATAGAGAGTATTAGAGTCTGGTACAGCCTAGTACACTCTAGTCTAGCCTAGTCCAGCCTGTTCCATGCTAGTATAGCCTATACCAACCTCCACTACTCTGTTCTCCCAACAGGCTGGACTATACTAGTCTTGGGTGCACTAGGCTGTACTGTACTGTACTGTACTAGACTCTACTGGTCTCTAATAGGCTGTTTTAAGCTCTAGTAGGCTTTGCTAGGCTTTACTGGGCTCTATTAGGCTATAGAAGCCAGTACTTTACTTTGGCCTACAAAGGCTCTTGCAAAACTATTGCTCGTGAACACACAAGCTATGGCCCGTGTACGCAGTGTTTAGTCCCTATGGTCTGAGTATCTAAAGGGCCGACAAGGGACTAGTAAAGCCTAATAGAGAGTATTAGAGTCTGGTACAGCCTAGTACACTCTAGTCTAGCCTAGTCCAGCCTGTTCCATGCTAGTATAGCCTATACCAACCTCCACTACTCTGTTCTCCCAACAGGCTGGACTATACTAGTCTTGGGTGCACTAGGCTGTACTGTACTGTACTGTACTAGACTCTACTGGTCTCTAATAGGCTGTTTTAAGCTCTAGTAGGCTTTGCTAGGCTTTACTGGGCTCTATTAGGCTATAGAAGCCAGTACTTTACTTTGGCCTACAAAGGCTCTTGCAAAACTATTGCTCGTGAACACACAAGCTATGGCCCGTGTACACAGTGTTTAGTCCCTATGGTCTGAGTATCTAAAGGGCTGACAAGGGACTAGTAAAGCCTAATAGAGAGTATTAGAGTCTGGTACAGCCTAGTACACTCTAGTCTAGCCTAGTCCAGCCTGTTCCATGCTAGTATAGCCTATACCAACCTCCACTACTCTGTTCTCCCAACAGGCTGGACTATACTAGTCTTGGGTGCACTAGGCTGTACTGTACTGTACTGTACTAGACTCTACTGGTCTCTAATAGGCTGTTTTAAGCTCTAGTAGGCTTTGCTAGGCTTTACTGGGCTCTATTAGGCTATAGAAGCCAGTACTTTACTTTGGCCTACAAAGGCTCTTGCAAAACTATTGCTCGTGAACACACAAGCTATGGCCCGTGTACACAGTGTTTAGTCCCTATGGTCTGAGTATCTAAAGGGCTGACAAGGGACTAGTAAAGCCTAATAGAGAGTATTAGAGTCTGGTACAGCCTAGTACACTCTAGTCTAGCCTAGTCCAGCCTGTTCCATGCTAGTATAGCCTATACCAACCTCCACTACTCTGTTCTCCCAACAGGCTGGACTATACTAGTCTTGGGTGCACTAGGCTGTACTGTACTGTACTGTACTAGACTCTACTGGTCTCTAATAGGCTGTTTTAAGCTCTAGTAGGCTTTGCTAGGCTTTACTGGGCTCTATTAGGCTATAGAAGCCAGTACTTTACTTTGGCCTACAAAGGCTCTTGCAAAACTATTGCTCGTGAACACACAAGCTATGGCCCGTGTACACAGTGTTTAGTCCCTATGGTCTGAGTATCTAAAGGGCTGACAAGGGACTAGTAAAGCCTAATAGAGAGTATTAGAGTCTGGTACAGCCTAGTACACTCTAGTCTAGCCTAGTCCAGCCTGTTCCATGCTAGTATAGCCTATACCAACCTCCACTACTCTGTTCTCCCAACAGGCTGGACTATACTAGTCTTGGGTGCACTAGGCTGTACTGTACTGTACTGTACTGTACTGTACTAGACTCTACTGGTCTCTAATAGGCTGTTTTAAGCTCTAGTAGGCTTTGCTAGGCTTTACTGGGCTCTATTAGGCTATAGAAGCCAGTACTTTACTTTGGCCTACAAAGGCTCTTGCAAAACTATTGCTCGTGAACACACAAGCTATGGCCCGTGTACGCAGTGTTTAGTCCCTATGGTCTGAGTATCTAAAGGGCTGACAAGGGATTAGTAAAGCCTAATAGAGAGTATTAGAGTCTGGTACAGCCTAGTACACTCTAGTCTAGCCTAGTCCAGCCTGTTCCATGCTAGTATAGCCTATACCAACCTCCACTACTCTGTTCTCCCAACAGGCTGGACTATACTAGTCTTGGGTGCACTAGGCTGTACTGTACTGTACTGTACTAGACTCTACTGGTCTCTAATAGGCTGTTTTAAGCTCTAGTAGGCTTTGCTAGGCTTTACTGGGCTCTATTAGGCTATAGAAGCCAGTACTTTACTTTGGCCTACAAAGGCTCTTGCAAAACTATTGCTCGTGAACACACAAGCTATGGCCCGTGTACACAGTGTTTAGTCCCTATGGTCTGAGTATCTAAAGGGCTGACAAGGGACTAGTAAAGCCTAATAGAGAGTATTAGAGTCTGGTACAGCCTAGTACACTCTAGTCTAGCCTAGTCCAGCCTGTTCCATGCTAGTATAGCCTATACCAACCTCCACTACTCTGTTCTCCCAACAGGCTGGACTATACTAGTCTTGGGTGCACTAGGCTGTACTGTACTGTACTGTACTAGACTCTACTGGTCTCTAATAGGCTGTTTTAAGCTCTAGTAGGCTTTGCTAGGCTTTACTGGGCTCTATTAGGCTATAGAAGCCAGTACTTTACTTTGGCCTACAAAGGCTCTTGCAAAACTATTGCTCGTGAACACACAAGCTATGGCCCGTGTACGCAGTGTTTAGTCCCTATGGTCTGAGTATCTAAAGGGCTGACAAGGGATTAGTAAAGCCTAATAGAGAGTATTAGAGTCTGGTACAGCCTAGTACACTCTAGTCTAGCCTAGTCCAGCCTGTTCCATGCTAGTATAGCCTATACCAACCTCCACTACTCTGTTCTCCCAACAGGCTGGACTATACTAGTCTTGGGTGCACTAGGCTGTACTGTACTGTACTGTACTGTACTGTACTAGACTCTACTGGTCTCTAATAGGCTGTTTTAAGCTCTAGTAGGCTTTGCTAGGCTTTACTGGGCTCTATTAGGCTATAGAAGCCAGTACTTTACTTTGGCCTACAAAGGCTCTTGCAAAACTATTGGTCTGAGTATCTAAAGGGCTGACAAGGGACTAGTAAAGCCTAATAGAGAGTATTAGAGTCTGGTACAGCCTAGTACACTCTAGTCTAGCCTAGTCCAGCCTGTTCCATGCTAGTATAGCCTATACCCACCTCCCCTACTCTGTTCTCCCAACAGGCTGGACTATACTAGTCTTGGGTGCACTAGGCTGTACTGTACTGTACTGTACTGTACTAGACTCTACTGGTCTCTAATAGGCTGTTTTAAGCTCTAGTAGGCTTTGCTAGGCTTTACTGGGCTCTATTAGGCTATAGAAGCCAGTACTTTACTTTGGCCTACAAAGGCTCTTGCAAAACTATTGCTCGTGAACACACAAGCTATGGCCCGTGTACGCAGTGTTTAGTCCCTATGGTCTGAGCATCTAAAGGGCTGACAAGGGACTAGTAAAGCCTAATAGAGAGTATTAGAGTCTGGTACAGCCTAGTACACTCTAGTCTAGCCTAGTCCAGCCTGTTCCATGCTAGTATAGCCTATACCAACCTCCACTACTCTGTTCTCCCAACAGGCTGGACTATACTAGTCTTGGGTGCACTAGGCTGTACTGTACTGTACTGTACTAGACTCTACTGGTCTCTAATAGGCTGTTTTAAGCTCTAGTAGGCTTTGCTAGGCTTTACTGGGCTCTATTAGGCTATAGAAGCCAGTACTTTACTTTGGCCTACAAAGGCTCTTGCAAAACTATTGCTCGTGAACACACAAGCTATGGCCCGTGTACACAGTGTTTAGTCCCTATGGTCTGAGTATCTAAAGGGCTGACAAGGGACTAGTAAAGCCTAATAGAGAGTATTAGAGTCTGGTACAGCCTAGTACACTCTAGTCTAGCCTAGTCCAGCCTGTTCCATGCTAGTATAGCCTATATCAACCTCCACTACTCTGTTCTCCCAACAGGCTGGACTATACTAGTCTTGGGTGCACTAGGCTGTACTGTACTGTACTGTACTGTACTGTACTGTACTAGACTCTACTGGTCTCTAATAGGCTGTTTTAAGCTCTAGTAGGCTTTGCTAGGCTTTACTGGGCTCTATTAGGCTATAGAAGCCAGTACTTTACTTTGGCCTACAAAGGCTCTTGCAAAACTATTGCTCGTGAACACACAAGCTATGGCCCGTGTACACAGTGTTTAGTCCCTATGGTCTGAGTATCTAAAGGGCTGACAAGGGACTAGTAAAGCCTAATAGAGAGTATTAGAGTCTGGTACAGCCTAGTACACTCTAGTCTAGCCTAGTCCAGCCTGTTCCATGCTAGTATAGCCTATACCAACCTCCACTACTCTGTTCTCCCAACAGGCTGGACTATACTAGTCTTGGGTGCACTAGGCTGTACTGTACTGTACTGTACTAGACTCTACTGGTCTCTAATAGGCTGTTTTAAGCTCTAGTAGGCTTTGCTAGGCTTTACTGGGCTCTATTAGGCTATAGAAGCCAGTACTTTACTTTGGCCTACAAAGGCTCTTGCAAAACTATTGCTCGTGAACACACAAGCTATGGCCCGTGTACACAGTGTTTAGTCCCTATGGTCTGAGTATCTAAAGGGCTGACAAGGGACTAGTAAAGCCTAATAGAGAGTATTAGAGTCTGGTACAGCCTAGTACACTCTAGTCTAGCCTAGTCCAGCCTGTTCCATGCTAGTATAGCCTATACCCACCTCCCCTACTCTGTTCTCCCAACAGGCTGGACTATACTAGTCTTGGGTGCACTAGGCTGTACTGTACTGTACTGTACTGTACTGTACTGTACTGTACTGTACTGTACTAGACTCTACTGGTCTCTAATAGGCTGTTTTAAGCTCTAGTAGGCTTTGCTAGGCTTTACTGGGCTCTATTAGGCTATAGAAGCCAGTACTTTACTTTGGCCTACAAAGGCTCTTGCAAAACTATTGCTCGTGAACACACAAGCTATGGCCCGTGTACACAGTGTTTAGTCCCTATGGTCTGAGCATCTAAAGGGCTGACAAGGGACTAGTAAAGCCTAATAGAGAGTATTAGAGTCTGGTACAGCCTAGTACACTCTAGTCTAGCCTAGTCCAGCCTGTTCCATGCTAGTATAGCCTATACCAACCTCCACTACTCTGTTCTCCCAACAGGCTGGACTATACTAGTCTTGGGTGCACTAGGCTGTACTGTACTGTACTGTACTAGACTCTACTGGTCTCTAATAGGCTGTTTTAAGCTCTAGTAGGCTTTGCTAGGCTTTACTGGGCTCTATTAGGCTATAGAAGCCAGTACTTTACTTTGGCCTACAAAGGCTCTTGCAAAACTATTGCTCGTGAACACACAAGCTATGGCCCGTGTACACAGTGTTTAGTCCCTATGGTCTGAGTATCTAAAGGGCTGACAAGGGACTAGTAAAGCCTAATAGAGAGTATTAGAGTCTGGTACAGCCTAGTACACTCTAGTCTAGCCTAGTCCAGCCTGTTCCATGCTAGTATAGCCTATACCAACCTCCACTACTCTGTTCTCCCAACAGGCTGGACTATACTAGTCTTGGGTGCACTAGGCTGTACTGTACTGTACTGTACTAGACTCTACTGGTCTCTAATAGGCTGTTTTAAGCTCTAGTAGGCTTTGCTAGGCTTTACTGGGCTCTATTAGGCTATAGAAGCCAGTACTTTACTTTGGCCTACAAAGGCTCTTGCAAAACTATTGCTCGTGAACACACAAGCTATGGCCCGTGTACACAGTGTTTAGTCCCTATGGTCTGAGTATCTAAAGGGCTGACAAGGGACTAGTAAAGCCTAATAGAGAGTATTAGAGTCTGGTACAGCCTAGTACACTCTAGTCTAGCCTAGTCCAGCCTGTTCCATGCTAGTATAGCCTATACCCACCTCCCCTACTCTGTTCTCCCAACAGGCTGGACTATACTAGTCTTGGGTGCACTAGGCTGTACTGTACTGTACTGTACTGTACTGTACTAGACTCTACTGGTCTCTAATAGGCTGTTTTAAGCTCTAGTAGGCTTTGCTAGGCTTTACTGGGCTCTATTAGGCTATAGAAGCCAGTACTTTACTTTGGCCTACAAAGGCTCTTGCAAAACTATTGCTCGTGAACACACAAGCTATGGCCCGTGTACACAGTGTTTAGTCCCTATGGTCTGAGCATCTAAAGGGCTGACAAGGGACTAGTAAAGCCTAATAGAGAGTATTAGAGTCTGGTACAGCCTAGTACACTCTAGTCTAGCCTAGTCCAGCCTGTTCCATGCTAGTATAGCCTATACCAACCTCCACTACTCTGTTCTCCCAACAGGCTGGACTATACTAGTCTTGGGTGCACTAGGCTGTACTGTACTGTACTGTACTAGACTCTACTGGTCTCTAATAGGCTGTTTTAAGCTCTAGTAGGCTTTGCTAGGCTTTACTGGGCTCTATTAGGCTATAGAAGCCAGTACTTTACTTTGGCCTACAAAGGCTCTTGCAAAACTATTGCTCGTGAACACACAAGCTATGGCCCGTGTACACAGTGTTTAGTCCCTATGGTCTGAGTATCTAAAGGGCTGACAAGGGACTAGTAAAGCCTAATAGAGAGTATTAGAGTCTGGTACAGCCTAGTACACTCTAGTCTAGCCTAGTCCAGCCTGTTCCATGCTAGTATAGCCTATACCAACCTCCACTACTCTGTTCTCCCAACAGGCTGGACTATACTAGTCTTGGGTGCACTAGGCTGTACTGTACTGTACTGTACTGTACTAGACTCTACTGGTCTCTAATAGGCTGTTTTAAGCTCTAGTAGGCTTTGCTAGGCTTTACTGGGCTCTATTAGGCTATAGAAGCCAGTACTTTACTTTGGCCTACAAAGGCTCTTGCAAAACTATTGCTCGTGAACACACAAGCTATGGCCCGTGTACGCAGTGTTTAGTCCCTATGGTCTGAGTATCTAAAGGGCTGACAAGGGATTAGTAAAGCCTAATAGAGAGTATTAGAGTCTGGTACAGCCTAGTACACTCTAGTCTAGCCTAGTCCAGCCTGTTCCATGCTAGTATAGCCTATACCAACCTCCACTACTCTGTTCTCCCAACAGGCTGGACTATACTAGTCTTGGGTGCACTAGGCTGTACTGTACTGTACTGTACTGTACTGTACTGTACTAGACTCTACTGGTCTCTAATAGGCTTTTTTAAGCTCTAGTAGGCTTTGCTAGGCTTTACTGGGCTCTATTAGGCTATAGAAGCCAGTACTTTACTTTGGCCTACAAAGGCTCTTGCAAAACTATTGCTCGTGAACACACAAGCTATGGCCCGTGTACGCAGTGTTTAGTCCCTATGGTCTGAGTATCTAAAGGGCCGACAAGGGACTAGTAAAGCCTAATAGAGAGTATTAGAGTCTGGTACAGCCTAGTACACTCTAGTCTAGCCTAGTCCAGCCTGTTCCATGCTAGTATAGCCTATACCAACCTCCACGACTCTGTTCTCCCAACAGGCTGGACTATACTAGTCTTGGGTGCACTAGGCTGTACTGTACTGTACTGTACTAGACTCTACTGGTCTCTAATAGGCTGTTTTAAGCTCTAGTAGGCTTTGCTAGGCTTTACTGGGCTCTATTAGGCTATAGAAGCCAGTACTTTACTTTGGCCTACAAAGGCTCTTGCAAAACTATTGCTCGTGAACACACAAGCTATGGCCCGTGTACACAGTGTTTAGTCCCTATGGTCTGAGTATCTAAAGGGCTGACAAGGGACTAGTAAAGCCTAATAGAGAGTATTAGAGTCTGGTACAGCCTAGTACACTCTAGTCTAGCCTAGTCCAGCCTGTTCCATGCTAGTATAGCCTATACCAACCTCCACTACTCTGTTCTCCCAACAGGCTGGACTATACTAGTCTTGGGTGCACTAGGCTGTACTGTACTGTACTGTACTAGACTCTACTGGTCTCTAATAGGCTGTTTTAAGCTCTAGTAGGCTTTGCTAGGCTTTACTGGGCTCTATTAGGCTATAGAAGCCAGTACTTTACTTTGGCCTACAAAGGCTCTTGCAAAACTATTGCTCGTGAACACACAAGCTATGGCCCGTGTACACAGTGTTTAGTCCCTATGGTCTGAGTATCTAAAGGGCTGACAAGGGACTAGTAAAGCCTAATAGAGAGTATTAGAGTCTGGTACAGTCTAGTACACTCTAGTCTAGCCTAGTCCAGCCTGTTCCATGCTAGTATAGCCTATACCAACCTCCCCTACTCTGTTCTCCCAACAGGCTGGACTATACTAGTCTTGGGTGCACTAGGCTGTACTGTACTGTACTGTACTGTACTAGACTCTACTGGTCTCTAATAGGCTGTTTTAAGCTCTAGTAGGCTTTGCTAGGCTTTACTGGGCTCTATTAGGCTATAGAAGCCAGTACTTTACTTTGGCCTACAAAGGCTCTTGCAAAACTATTGCTCGTGAACACACAAGCTATGGCCCGTGTACACAGTGTTTAGTCCCTATGGTCTGAGTATCTAAAGGGCTGACAAGGGACTAGTAAAGCCTAATAGAGAGTATTAGAGTCTGGTACAGCCTAGTACACTCTAGTCTAGCCTAGTCCAGCCTGTTCCATGCTAGTATAGCCTATACCAACCTCCACTACTCTGTTCTCCCAACAGGCTGGACTATACTAGTCTTGGGTGCACTAGGCTGTACTGTACTGTACTGTACTGTACTAGACTCTACTGGTCTCTAATAGGCTGTTTTAAGCTCTAGTAGGCTTTGCTAGGCTTTACTGGGCTCTATTAGGCTATAGAAGCCAGTACTTTACTTTGGCCTACAAAGGCTCTTGCAAAACTATTGCTCGTGAACACACAAGCTATGGCCCGTGTACACAGTGTTTAGTCCCTATGGTCTGAGTATCTAAAGGGCTGACAAGGGACTAGTAAAGCCTAATAGAGAGTATTAGAGTCTGGTACAGCCTAGTACACTCTAGTCTAGCCTAGTCCAGCCTGTTCCATGCTAGTATAGCCTATACCAACCTCCACTACTCTGTTCTCCCAACAGGCTGGACTATACTAGTCTTGGGTGCACTAGGCTGTACTGTACTGTACTGTACTAGACTCTACTGGTCTCTAATAGGCTGTTTTAAGCTCTAGTAGGCTTTGCTAGGCTTTACTGGGCTCTATTAGGCTATAGAAGCCAGTACTTTACTTTGGCCTACAAAGGCTCTTGCAAAACTATTGCTCGTGAACACACAAGCTATGGCCCGTGTACACAGTGTTTAGTCCCTATGGTCTGAGTATCTAAAGGGCTGACAAGGGACTAGTAAAGCCTAATAGAGAGTATTAGAGTCTGGTACAGCCTAGTACACTCTAGTCTAGCCTAGTCCAGCCTGTTCCATGCTAGTATAGCCTATACCAACCTCCCCTACTCTGTTCTCCCAACAGGCTGGACTATACTAGTCTTGGGTGCACTAGGCTGTACTGTACTGTACTGTACTGTACTAGACTCTACTGGTCTCTAATAGGCTGTTTTAAGCTCTAGTAGGCTTTGCTAGGCTTTACTGGGCTCTATTAGGCTATAGAAGCCAGTACTTTACTTTGGCCTACAAAGGCTCTTGCAAAACTATTGCTCGTGAACACACAAGCTATGGCCCGTGTACACAGTGTTTAGTCCCTATGGTCTGAGTATCTAAAGGGCTGACAAGGGACTAGTAAAGCCTAATAGAGAGTATTAGAGTCTGGTACAGCCTAGTACACTCTAGTCTAGCCTAGTCCAGCCTGTTCCATGCTAGTATAGCCTATACCAACCTCCACTACTCTGTTCTCCCAACAGGCTGGACTATACTAGTCTTGGGTGCACTAGGCTGTACTGTACTGTACTGTACTGTACTAGACTCTACTGGTCTCTAATAGGCTGTTTTAAGCTCTAGTAGGCTTTGCTAGGCTTTACTGGGCTCTATTAGGCTATAGAAGCCAGTACTTTACTTTGGCCTACAAAGGCTCTTGCAAAACTATTGCTCGTGAACACACAAGCTATGGCCCGTGTACACAGTGTTTAGTCCCTATGGTCTGAGTATCTAAAGGGCTGACAAGGGACTAGTAAAGCCTAATAGAGAGTATTAGAGTCTGGTACAGCCTAGTACACTCTAGTCTAGCCTAGTCCAGCCTGTTCCATGCTAGTATAGCCTATACCAACCTCCACTACTCTGTTCTCCCAACAGGCTGGACTATACTAGTCTTGGGTGCACTAGGCTGTACTGTACTGTACTGTACTAGACTCTACTGGTCTCTAATAGGCTGTTTTAAGCTCTAGTAGGCTTTGCTAGGCTTTACTGGGCTCTATTAGGCTATAGAAGCCAGTACTTTACTTTGGCCTACAAAGGCTCTTGCAAAACTATTGCTCGTGAACACACAAGCTATGGCCCGTGTACACAGTGTTTAGTCCCTATGGTCTGAGTATCTAAAGGACTGACAAGGGACTAGTAAAGCCTAATAGAGAGTATTAGAGTCTGGTACAGCCTAGTACACTCTAGTCTAGCCTAGTCCAGCCTGTTCCATGCTAGTATAGCCTATACCAACCTCCACTACTCTGTTCTCCCAACAGGCTGGACTATACTAGTCTTGGGTGCACTAGGCTGTACTGTACTGTACTGTACTAGACTCTACTGGTCTCTAATAGGCTGTTTTAAGCTCTAGTAGGCTTTGCTAGGCTTTACTGGGCTCTATTAGGCTATAGAAGCCAGTACTTTACTTTGGCCTACAAAGGCTCTTGCAAAACTATTGCTCGTGAACACACAAGCTATGGCCCGTGTACACAGTGTTTAGTCCCTATGGTCTGAGTATCTAAAGGGCTGACAAGGGACTAGTAAAGCCTAATAGAGAGTATTAGAGTCTGGTACAGCCTAGTACACTCTAGTCTAGCCTAGTCCAGCCTGTTCCATGCTAGTATAGCCTATACCCACCTCCCCTACTCTGTTCTCCCAACAGGCTGGACTATACTAGTCTTGGGTGCACTAGGCTGTACTGTACTGTACTGTACTGTACTAGACTCTACTGGTCTCTAATAGGCTGTTTTAAGCTCTAGTAGGCTTTGCTAGGCTTTACTGGGCTCTATTAGGCTATAGAAGCCAGTACTTTACTTTGGCCTACAAAGGCTCTTGCAAAACTATTGCTCGTGAACACACAAGCTATGGCCCGTGTACGCAGTGTTTAGTCCCTATGGTCTGAGCATCTAAAGGGCTGACAAGGGACTAGTAAAGCCTAATAGAGAGTATTAGAGTCTGGTACAGCCTAGTACACTCTAGTCTAGCCTAGTCCAGCCTGTTCCATGCTAGTATAGCCTATACCAACCTCCACTACTCTGTTCTCCCAACAGGCTGGACTATACTAGTCTTGGGTGCACTAGGCTGTACTGTACTGTACTGTACTAGACTCTACTGGTCTCTAATAGGCTGTTTTAAGCTCTAGTAGGCTTTGCTAGGCTTTACTGGGCTCTATTAGGCTATAGAAGCCAGTACTTTACTTTGGCCTACAAAGGCTCTTGCAAAACTATTGCTCGTGAACACACAAGCTATGGCCCGTGTACACAGTGTTTAGTCCCTATGGTCTGAGTATCTAAAGGGCTGACAAGGGACTAGTAAAGCCTAATAGAGAGTATTAGAGTCTGGTACAGCCTAGTACACTCTAGTCTAGCCTAGTCCAGCCTGTTCCATGCTAGTATAGCCTATATCAACCTCCACTACTCTGTTCTCCCAACAGGCTGGACTATACTAGTCTTGGGTGCACTAGGCTGTACTGTACTGTACTGTACTGTACTGTACTGTACTAGACTCTACTGGTCTCTAATAGGCTGTTTTAAGCTCTAGTAGGCTTTGCTAGGCTTTACTGGGCTCTATTAGGCTATAGAAGCCAGTACTTTACTTTGGCCTACAAAGGCTCTTGCAAAACTATTGCTCGTGAACACACAAGCTATGGCCCGTGTACACAGTGTTTAGTCCCTATGGTCTGAGTATCTAAAGGGCTGACAAGGGACTAGTAAAGCCTAATAGAGAGTATTAGAGTCTGGTACAGCCTAGTACACTCTAGTCTAGCCTAGTCCAGCCTGTTCCATGCTAGTATAGCCTATACCAACCTCCACTACTCTGTTCTCCCAACAGGCTGGACTATACTAGTCTTGGGTGCACTAGGCTGTACTGTACTGTACTGTACTAGACTCTACTGGTCTCTAATAGGCTGTTTTAAGCTCTAGTAGGCTTTGCTAGGCTTTACTGGGCTCTATTAGGCTATAGAAGCCAGTACTTTACTTTGGCCTACAAAGGCTCTTGCAAAACTATTGCTCGTGAACACACAAGCTATGGCCCGTGTACACAGTGTTTAGTCCCTATGGTCTGAGTATCTAAAGGGCTGACAAGGGACTAGTAAAGCCTAATAGAGAGTATTAGAGTCTGGTACAGCCTAGTACACTCTAGTCTAGCCTAGTCCAGCCTGTTCCATGCTAGTATAGCCTATACCCACCTCCCCTACTCTGTTCTCCCAACAGGCTGGACTATACTAGTCTTGGGTGCACTAGGCTGTACTGTACTGTACTGTACTGTACTGTACTGTACTGTACTGTACTAGACTCTACTGGTCTCTAATAGGCTGTTTTAAGCTCTAGTAGGCTTTGCTAGGCTTTACTGGGCTCTATTAGGCTATAGAAGCCAGTACTTTACTTTGGCCTACAAAGGCTCTTGCAAAACTATTGCTCGTGAACACACAAGCTATGGCCCGTGTACACAGTGTTTAGTCCCTATGGTCTGAGCATCTAAAGGGCTGACAAGGGACTAGTAAAGCCTAATAGAGAGTATTAGAGTCTGGTACAGCCTAGTACACTCTAGTCTAGCCTAGTCCAGCCTGTTCCATGCTAGTATAGCCTATACCAACCTCCACTACTCTGTTCTCCCAACAGGCTGGACTATACTAGTCTTGGGTGCACTAGGCTGTACTGTACTGTACTGTACTAGACTCTACTGGTCTCTAATAGGCTGTTTTAAGCTCTAGTAGGCTTTGCTAGGCTTTACTGGGCTCTATTAGGCTATAGAAGCCAGTACTTTACTTTGGCCTACAAAGGCTCTTGCAAAACTATTGCTCGTGAACACACAAGCTATGGCCCGTGTACACAGTGTTTAGTCCCTATGGTCTGAGTATCTAAAGGGCTGACAAGGGACTAGTAAAGCCTAATAGAGAGTATTAGAGTCTGGTACAGCCTAGTACACTCTAGTCTAGCCTAGTCCAGCCTGTTCCATGCTAGTATAGCCTATACCAACCTCCACTACTCTGTTCTCCCAACAGGCTGGACTATACTAGTCTTGGGTGCACTAGGCTGTACTGTACTGTACTGTACTAGACTCTACTGGTCTCTAATAGGCTGTTTTAAGCTCTAGTAGGCTTTGCTAGGCTTTACTGGGCTCTATTAGGCTATAGAAGCCAGTACTTTACTTTGGCCTACAAAGGCTCTTGCAAAACTATTGCTCGTGAACACACAAGCTATGGCCCGTGTACACAGTGTTTAGTCCCTATGGTCTGAGTATCTAAAGGGCTGACAAGGGACTAGTAAAGCCTAATAGAGAGTATTAGAGTCTGGTACAGCCTAGTACACTCTAGTCTAGCCTAGTCCAGCCTGTTCCATGCTAGTATAGCCTATACCCACCTCCCCTACTCTGTTCTCCCAACAGGCTGGACTATACTAGTCTTGGGTGCACTAGGCTGTACTGTACTGTACTGTACTGTACTGTACTGTACTAGACTCTACTGGTCTCTAATAGGCTGTTTTAAGCTCTAGTAGGCTTTGCTAGGCTTTACTGGGCTCTATTAGGCTATAGAAGCCAGTACTTTACTTTGGCCTACAAAGGCTCTTGCAAAACTATTGCTCGTGAACACACAAGCTATGGCCCGTGTACACAGTGTTTAGTCCCTATGGTCTGAGCATCTAAAGGGCTGACAAGGGACTAGTAAAGCCTAATAGAGAGTATTAGAGTCTGGTACAGCCTAGTACACTCTAGTCTAGCCTAGTCCAGCCTGTTCCATGCTAGTATAGCCTATACCAACCTCCACTACTCTGTTCTCCCAACAGGCTGGACTATACTAGTCTTGGGTGCACTAGGCTGTACTGTACTGTACTGTACTAGACTCTACTGGTCTCTAATAGGCTGTTTTAAGCTCTAGTAGGCTTTGCTAGGCTTTACTGGGCTCTATTAGGCTATAGAAGCCAGTACTTTACTTTGGCCTACAAAGGCTCTTGCAAAACTATTGCTCGTGAACACACAAGCTATGGCCCGTGTACACAGTGTTTAGTCCCTATGGTCTGAGTATCTAAAGGGCTGACAAGGGACTAGTAAAGCCTAATAGAGAGTATTAGAGTCTGGTACAGCCTAGTACACTCTAGTCTAGCCTAGTCCAGCCTGTTCCATGCTAGTATAGCCTATACCAACCTCCACTACTCTGTTCTCCCAACAGGCTGGACTATACTAGTCTTGGGTGCACTAGGCTGTACTGTACTGTACTGTACTGTACTAGACTCTACTGGTCTCTAATAGGCTGTTTTAAGCTCTAGTAGGCTTTGCTAGGCTTTACTGGGCTCTATTAGGCTATAGAAGCCAGTACTTTACTTTGGCCTACAAAGGCTCTTGCAAAACTATTGCTCGTGAACACACAAGCTATGGCCCGTGTACGCAGTGTTTAGTCCCTATGGTCTGAGTATCTAAAGGGCTGACAAGGGATTAGTAAAGCCTAATAGAGAGTATTAGAGTCTGGTACAGCCTAGTACACTCTAGTCTAGCCTAGTCCAGCCTGTTCCATGCTAGTATAGCCTATACCAACCTCCACTACTCTGTTCTCCCAACAGGCTGGACTATACTAGTCTTGGGTGCACTAGGCTGTACTGTACTGTACTGTACTGTACTGTACTGTACTAGACTCTACTGGTCTCTAATAGGCTTTTTTAAGCTCTAGTAGGCTTTGCTAGGCTTTACTGGGCTCTATTAGGCTATAGAAGCCAGTACTTTACTTTGGCCTACAAAGGCTCTTGCAAAACTATTGCTCGTGAACACACAAGCTATGGCCCGTGTACGCAGTGTTTAGTCCCTATGGTCTGAGTATCTAAAGGGCCGACAAGGGACTAGTAAAGCCTAATAGAGAGTATTAGAGTCTGGTACAGCCTAGTACACTCTAGTCTAGCCTAGTCCAGCCTGTTCCATGCTAGTATAGCCTATACCAACCTCCACGACTCTGTTCTCCCAACAGGCTGGACTATACTAGTCTTGGGTGCACTAGGCTGTACTGTACTGTACTGTACTAGACTCTACTGGTCTCTAATAGGCTGTTTTAAGCTCTAGTAGGCTTTGCTAGGCTTTACTGGGCTCTATTAGGCTATAGAAGCCAGTACTTTACTTTGGCCTACAAAGGCTCTTGCAAAACTATTGCTCGTGAACACACAAGCTATGGCCCGTGTACACAGTGTTTAGTCCCTATGGTCTGAGTATCTAAAGGGCTGACAAGGGACTAGTAAAGCCTAATAGAGAGTATTAGAGTCTGGTACAGCCTAGTACACTCTAGTCTAGCCTAGTCCAGCCTGTTCCATGCTAGTATAGCCTATACCAACCTCCACTACTCTGTTCTCCCAACAGGCTGGACTATACTAGTCTTGGGTGCACTAGGCTGTACTGTACTGTACTGTACTAGACTCTACTGGTCTCTAATAGGCTGTTTTAAGCTCTAGTAGGCTTTGCTAGGCTTTACTGGGCTCTATTAGGCTATAGAAGCCAGTACTTTACTTTGGCCTACAAAGGCTCTTGCAAAACTATTGCTCGTGAACACACAAGCTATGGCCCGTGTACACAGTGTTTAGTCCCTATGGTCTGAGTATCTAAAGGGCTGACAAGGGACTAGTAAAGCCTAATAGAGAGTATTAGAGTCTGGTACAGTCTAGTACACTCTAGTCTAGCCTAGTCCAGCCTGTTCCATGCTAGTATAGCCTATACCAACCTCCCCTACTCTGTTCTCCCAACAGGCTGGACTATACTAGTCTTGGGTGCACTAGGCTGTACTGTACTGTACTGTACTGTACTAGACTCTACTGGTCTCTAATAGGCTGTTTTAAGCTCTAGTAGGCTTTGCTAGGCTTTACTGGGCTCTATTAGGCTATAGAAGCCAGTACTTTACTTTGGCCTACAAAGGCTCTTGCAAAACTATTGCTCGTGAACACACAAGCTATGGCCCGTGTACACAGTGTTTAGTCCCTATGGTCTGAGTATCTAAAGGGCTGACAAGGGACTAGTAAAGCCTAATAGAGAGTATTAGAGTCTGGTACAGCCTAGTACACTCTAGTCTAGCCTAGTCCAGCCTGTTCCATGCTAGTATAGCCTATACCAACCTCCACTACTCTGTTCTCCCAACAGGCTGGACTATACTAGTCTTGGGTGCACTAGGCTGTACTGTACTGTACTGTACTGTACTAGACTCTACTGGTCTCTAATAGGCTGTTTTAAGCTCTAGTAGGCTTTGCTAGGCTTTACTGGGCTCTATTAGGCTATAGAAGCCAGTACTTTACTTTGGCCTACAAAGGCTCTTGCAAAACTATTGCTCGTGAACACACAAGCTATGGCCCGTGTACACAGTGTTTAGTCCCTATGGTCTGAGTATCTAAAGGGCTGACAAGGGACTAGTAAAGCCTAATAGAGAGTATTAGAGTCTGGTACAGCCTAGTACACTCTAGTCTAGCCTAGTCCAGCCTGTTCCATGCTAGTATAGCCTATACCAACCTCCACTACTCTGTTCTCCCAACAGGCTGGACTATACTAGTCTTGGGTGCACTAGGCTGTACTGTACTGTACTGTACTAGACTCTACTGGTCTCTAATAGGCTGTTTTAAGCTCTAGTAGGCTTTGCTAGGCTTTACTGGGCTCTATTAGGCTATAGAAGCCAGTACTTTACTTTGGCCTACAAAGGCTCTTGCAAAACTATTGCTCGTGAACACACAAGCTATGGCCCGTGTACACAGTGTTTAGTCCCTATGGTCTGAGTATCTAAAGGGCTGACAAGGGACTAGTAAAGCCTAATAGAGAGTATTAGAGTCTGGTACAGCCTAGTACACTCTAGTCTAGCCTAGTCCAGCCTGTTCCATGCTAGTATAGCCTATACCAACCTCCACTACTCTGTTCTCCCAACAGGCTGGACTATACTAGTCTTGGGTGCACTAGGCTGTACTGTACTGTACTGTACTAGACTCTACTGGTCTCTAATAGGCTGTTTTAAGCTCTAGTAGGCTTTGCTAGGCTTTACTGGGCTCTATTAGGCTATAGAAGCCAGTACTTTACTTTGGCCTACAAAGGCTCTTGCAAAACTATTGCTCGTGAACACACAAGCTATGGCCCGTGTACACAGTGTTTAGTCCCTATGGTCTGAGTATCTAAAGGGCTGACAAGGGACTAGTAAAGCCTAATAGAGAGTATTAGAGTCTGGTACAGCCTAGTACACTCTAGTCTAGCCTAGTCCAGCCTGTTCCATGCTAGTATAGCCTATACCCACCTCCCCTACTCTGTTCTCCCAACAGGCTGGACTATACTAGTCTTGGGTGCACTAGGCTGTACTGTACTGTACTGTACTGTACTGTACTAGACTCTACTGGTCTCTAATAGGCTGTTTTAAGCTCTAGTAGGCTTTGCTAGGCTTTACTGGGCTCTATTAGGCTATAGAAGCCAGTACTTTACTTTGGCCTACAAAGGCTCTTGCAAAACTATTGCTCGTGAACACACAAGCTATGGCCCGTGTACGCAGTGTTTAGTCCCTATGGTCTGAGCATCTAAAGGGCTGACAAGGGACTAGTAAAGCCTAATAGAGAGTATTAGAGTCTGGTACAGCCTAGTACACTCTAGTCTAGCCTAGTCCAGCCTGTTCCATGCTAGTATAGCCTATACCAACCTCCACTACTCTGTTCTCCCAACAGGCTGGACTATACTAGTCTTGGGTGCACTAGGCTGTACTGTACTGTACTGTACTAGACTCTACTGGTCTCTAATAGGCTGTTTTAAGCTCTAGTAGGCTTTGCTAGGCTTTACTGGGCTCTATTAGGCTATAGAAGTCAGTACTTTACTTTGGCCTACAAAGGCTCTTGCAAAACTATTGCTCGTGAACACACAAGCTATGGCCCGTGTACACAGTGTTTAGTCCCTATGGTCTGAGTATCTAAAGGGCTGACAAGGGACTAGTAAAGCCTAATAGAGAGTATTAGAGTCTGGTACAGCCTAGTACACTCTAGTCTAGCCTAGTCCAGCCTGTTCCATGCTAGTATAGCCTATATCAACCTCCACTACTCTGTTCTCCCAACAGGCTGGACTATACTAGTCTTGGGTGCACTAGGCTGTACTGTACTGTACTGTACTGTACTGTACTGTACTAGACTCTACTAGACTCTACTGGTCTCTAATAGGCTGTTTTAAGCTCTAGTAGGCTTTGCTAGGCTTTACTGGGCTCTATTAGGCTATAGAAGCCAGTACTTTACTTTGGCCTACAAAGGCTCTTGCAAAACTATTGCTCGTGAACACACAAGCAATGGCCCGTGTACACAGTGTTTAGTCCCTATGGTCTGAGTATCTAAAGGGCTGACAAGGGACTAGTAAAGCCTAATAGAGAGTATTAGAGTCTGGTACAGCCTAGTACACTCTAGTCTAGCCTAGTCCAGCCTGTTCCATGCTAGTATAGCCTATACCAACCTCCACTACTCTGTTCTCCCAACAGGCTGGACTATACTAGTCTTGGGTGCACTAGGCTGTACTGTACTGTACTGTACTAGACTCTACTGGTCTCTAATAGGCTGTTTTAAGCTCTAGTAGGCTTTGCTAGGCTTTACTGGGCTCTATTAGGCTATAGAAGCCAGTACTTTACTTTGGCCTACAAAGGCTCTTGCAAAACTATTGCTCGTGAACACACAAGCTATGGCCCGTGTACACAGTGTTTAGTCCCTATGGTCTGAGTATCTAAAGGGCTGACAAGGGACTAGTAAAGCCTAATAGAGAGTATTAGAGTCTGGTACAGCCTAGTACACTCTAGTCTAGCCTAGTCCAGCCTGTTCCATGCTAGTATAGCCTATACCCACCTCCCCTACTCTGTTCTCCCAACAGGCTGGACTATACTAGTCTTGGGTGCACTAGGCTGTACTGTACTGTACTGTACTGTACTGTACTGTACTGTACTGTACTGTACTGTACTGTACTGTACTGTACTAGACTCTACTGGTCTCTAATAGGCTGTTTTAAGCTCTAGTAGGCTTTGCTAGGCTTTACTGGGCTCTATTAGGCTATAGAAGCCAGTACTTTACTTTGGCCTACAAAGGCTCTTGCAAAACTATTGCTCGTGAACACACAAGCTATGGCCCGTGTACACAGTGTTTAGTCCCTATGGTCTGAGCATCTAAAGGGCTGACAAGGGACTAGTAAAGCCTAATAGAGAGTATTAGAGTCTGGTACAGCCTAGTACACTCTAGTCTAGCCTAGTCCAGCCTGTTCCATGCTAGTATAGCCTATACCAACCTCCACTACTCTGTTCTCCCAACAGGCTGGACTATACTAGTCTTGGGTGCACTAGGCTGTACTGTACTGTACTGTACTAGACTCTACTGGTCTCTAATAGGCTGTTTTAAGCTCTAGTAGGCTTTGCTAGGCTTTACTGGGCTCTATTAGGCTATAGAAGCCAGTACTTTACTTTGGCCTACAAAGGCTCTTGCAAAACTATTGCTCGTGAACACACAAGCTATGGCCCGTGTACACAGTGTTTAGTCCCTATGGTCTGAGTATCTAAAGGGCTGACAAGGGACTAGTAAAGCCTAATAGAGAGTATTAGAGTCTGGTACAGCCTAGTACACTCTAGTCTAGCCTAGTCCAGCCTGTTCCATGCTAGTATAGCCTATACCAACCTCCACTACTCTGTTCTCCCAACAGGCTGGACTATACTAGTCTTGGGTGCACTAGGCTGTACTGTACTGTACTGTACTGTACTGTACTGTACTGTACTAGACTCTACTGGTCTCTAATAGGCTTTTTTAAGCTCTAGTAGGCTTTGCTAGGCTTTACTGGGCTCTATTAGGCTATAGAAGCCAGTACTTTACTTTGGCCTACAAAGGCTCTTGCAAAACTATTGCTCGTGAACACACAAGCTATGGCCCGTGTACGCAGTGTTTAGTCCCTATGGTCTGAGTATCTAAAGGGCCGACAAGGGACTAGTAAAGCCTAATAGAGAGTATTAGAGTCTGGTACAGCCTAGTACACTCTAGTCTAGCCTAGTCCAGCCTGTTCCATGCTAGTATAGCCTATACCAACCTCCACTACTCTGTTCTCCCAACAGGCTGGACTATACTAGTCTTGGGTGCACTAGGCTGTACTGTACTGTACTGTACTAGACTCTACTGGTCTCTAATAGGCTGTTTTAAGCTCTAGTAGGCTTTGCTAGGCTTTACTGGGCTCTATTAGGCTATAGAAGCCAGTACTTTACTTTGGCCTACAAAGGCTCTTGCAAAACTATTGCTCGTGAACACACAAGCTATGGCCCGTGTACACAGTGTTTAGTCCCTATGGTCTGAGTATCTAAAGGACTGACAAGGGACTAGTAAAGCCTAATAGAGAGTATTAGAGTCTGGTACAGCCTAGTACACTCTAGTCTAGCCTAGTCCAGCCTGTTCCATGCTAGTATAGCCTATACCAACCTCCACTACTCTGTTCTCCCAACAGGCTGGACTATACTAGTCTTGGGTGCACTAGGCTGTACTGTACTGTACTGTACTAGACTCTACTGGTCTCTAATAGGCTGTTTTAAGCTCTAGTAGGCTTTGCTAGGCTTTACTGGGCTCTATTAGGCTATAGAAGCCAGTACTTTACTTTGGCCTACAAAGGCTCTTGCAAAACTATTGCTCGTGAACACACAAGCTATGGCCCGTGTACGCAGTGTTTAGTCCCTATGGTCTGAGCATCTAAAGGGCTGACAAGGGACTAGTAAAGCCTAATAGAGAGTATTAGAGTCTGGTACAGCCTAGTACACTCTAGTCTAGCCTAGTCCAGCCTGTTCCATGCTAGTATAGCCTATACCAACCTCCACTACTCTGTTCTCCCAACAGGCTGGACTATACTAGTCTTGGGTGCACTAGGCTGTACTGTACTGTACTGTACTAGACTCTACTGGTCTCTAATAGGCTGTTTTAAGCTCTAGTAGGCTTTGCTAGGCTTTACTGGGCTCTATTAGGCTATAGAAGTCAGTACTTTACTTTGGCCTACAAAGGCTCTTGCAAAACTATTGCTCGTGAACACACAAGCTATGGCCCGTGTACACAGTGTTTAGTCCCTATGGTCTGAGTATCTAAAGGGCTGACAAGGGACTAGTAAAGCCTAATAGAGAGTATTAGAGTCTGGTACAGCCTAGTACACTCTAGTCTAGCCTAGTCCAGCCTGTTCCATGCTAGTATAGCCTATATCAACCTCCACTACTCTGTTCTCCCAACAGGCTGGACTATACTAGTCTTGGGTGCACTAGGCTGTACTGTACTGTACTGTACTGTACTGTACTGTACTAGACTCTACTAGACTCTACTGGTCTCTAATAGGCTGTTTTAAGCTCTAGTAGGCTTTGCTAGGCTTTACTGGGCTCTATTAGGCTATAGAAGCCAGTACTTTACTTTGGCCTACAAAGGCTCTTGCAAAACTATTGCTCGTGAACACACAAGCAATGGCCCGTGTACACAGTGTTTAGTCCCTATGGTCTGAGTATCTAAAGGGCTGACAAGGGACTAGTAAAGCCTAATAGAGAGTATTAGAGTCTGGTACAGCCTAGTACACTCTAGTCTAGCCTAGTCCAGCCTGTTCCATGCTAGTATAGCCTATACCAACCTCCACTACTCTGTTCTCCCAACAGGCTGGACTATACTAGTCTTGGGTGCACTAGGCTGTACTGTACTGTACTGTACTAGACTCTACTGGTCTCTAATAGGCTGTTTTAAGCTCTAGTAGGCTTTGCTAGGCTTTACTGGGCTCTATTAGGCTATAGAAGCCAGTACTTTACTTTGGCCTACAAAGGCTCTTGCAAAACTATTGCTCGTGAACACACAAGCTATGGCCCGTGTACACAGTGTTTAGTCCCTATGGTCTGAGTATCTAAAGGGCTGACAAGGGACTAGTAAAGCCTAATAGAGAGTATTAGAGTCTGGTACAGCCTAGTACACTCTAGTCTAGCCTAGTCCAGCCTGTTCCATGCTAGTATAGCCTATACCCACCTCCCCTACTCTGTTCTCCCAACAGGCTGGACTATACTAGTCTTGGGTGCACTAGGCTGTACTGTACTGTACTGTACTGTACTGTACTGTACTGTACTGTACTGTACTAGACTCTACTGGTCTCTAATAGGCTGTTTTAAGCTCTAGTAGGCTTTGCTAGGCTTTACTGGGCTCTATTAGGCTATAGAAGCCAGTACTTTACTTTGGCCTACAAAGGCTCTTGCAAAACTATTGCTCGTGAACACACAAGCTATGGCCCGTGTACACAGTGTTTAGTCCCTATGGTCTGAGCATCTAAAGGGCTGACAAGGGACTAGTAAAGCCTAATAGAGAGTATTAGAGTCTGGTACAGCCTAGTACACTCTAGTCTAGCCTAGTCCAGCCTGTTCCATGCTAGTATAGCCTATACCAACCTCCACTACTCTGTTCTCCCAACAGGCTGGACTATACTAGTCTTGGGTGCACTAGGCTGTACTGTACTGTACTGTACTAGACTCTACTGGTCTCTAATAGGCTGTTTTAAGCTCTAGTAGGCTTTGCTAGGCTTTACTGGGCTCTATTAGGCTATAGAAGCCAGTACTTTACTTTGGCCTACAAAGGCTCTTGCAAAACTATTGCTCGTGAACACACAAGCTATGGCCCGTGTACACAGTGTTTAGTCCCTATGGTCTGAGTATCTAAAGGGCTGACAAGGGACTAGTAAAGCCTAATAGAGAGTATTAGAGTCTGGTACAGCCTAGTACACTCTAGTCTAGCCTAGTCCAGCCTGTTCCATGCTAGTATAGCCTATACCAACCTCCACTACTCTGTTCTCCCAACAGGCTGGACTATACTAGTCTTGGGTGCACTAGGCTGTACTGTACTGTACTGTACTGTACTGTACTGTACTAGACTCTACTGGTCTCTAATAGGCTTTTTTAAGCTCTAGTAGGCTTTGCTAGGCTTTACTGGGCTCTATTAGGCTATAGAAGCCAGTACTTTACTTTGGCCTACAAAGGCTCTTGCAAAACTATTGCTCGTGAACACACAAGCTATGGCCCGTGTACGCAGTGTTTAGTCCCTATGGTCTGAGTATCTAAAGGGCCGACAAGGGACTAGTAAAGCCTAATAGAGAGTATTAGAGTCTGGTACAGCCTAGTACACTCTAGTCTAGCCTAGTCCAGCCTGTTCCATGCTAGTATAGCCTATACCAACCTCCACGACTCTGTTCTCCCAACAGGCTGGACTATACTAGTCTTGGGTGCACTAGGCTGTACTGTACTGTACTGTACTAGACTCTACTGGTCTCTAATAGGCTGTTTTAAGCTCTAGTAGGCTTTGCTAGGCTTTACTGGGCTCTATTAGGCTATAGAAGCCAGTACTTTACTTTGGCCTACAAAGGCTCTTGCAAAACTATTGCTCGTGAACACACAAGCTATGGCCCGTGTACACAGTGTTTAGTCCCTATGGTCTGAGTATCTAAAGGGCTGACAAGGGACTAGTAAAGCCTAATAGAGAGTATTAGAGTCTGGTACAGCCTAGTACACTCTAGTCTAGCCTAGTCCAGCCTGTTCCATGCTAGTATAGCCTATACCAACCTCCACTACTCTGTTCTCCCAACAGGCTGGACTATACTAGTCTTGGGTGCACTAGGCTGTACTGTACTGTACTGTACTAGACTCTACTGGTCTCTAATAGGCTGTTTTAAGCTCTAGTAGGCTTTGCTAGGCTTTACTGGGCTCTATTAGGCTATAGAAGCCAGTACTTTACTTTGGCCTACAAAGGCTCTTGCAAAACTATTGCTCGTGAACACACAAGCTATGGCCCGTGTACACAGTGTTTAGTCCCTATGGTCTGAGTATCTAAAGGGCTGACAAGGGACTAGTAAAGCCTAATAGAGAGTATTAGAGTCTGGTACAGTCTAGTACACTCTAGTCTAGCCTAGTCCAGCCTGTTCCATGCTAGTATAGCCTATACCAACCTCCCCTACTCTGTTCTCCCAACAGGCTGGACTATACTAGTCTTGGGTGCACTAGGCTGTACTGTACTGTACTGTACTGTACTAGACTCTACTGGTCTCTAATAGGCTGTTTTAAGCTCTAGTAGGCTTTGCTAGGCTTTACTGGGCTCTATTAGGCTATAGAAGCCAGTACTTTACTTTGGCCTACAAAGGCTCTTGCAAAACTATTGCTCGTGAACACACAAGCTATGGCCCGTGTACACAGTGTTTAGTCCCTATGGTCTGAGTATCTAAAGGGCTGACAAGGGACTAGTAAAGCCTAATAGAGAGTATTAGAGTCTGGTACAGCCTAGTACACTCTAGTCTAGCCTAGTCCAGCCTGTTCCATGCTAGTATAGCCTATACCAACCTCCACTACTCTGTTCTCCCAACAGGCTGGACTATACTAGTCTTGGGTGCACTAGGCTGTACTGTACTGTACTGTACTGTACTAGACTCTACTGGTCTCTAATAGGCTGTTTTAAGCTCTAGTAGGCTTTGCTAGGCTTTACTGGGCTCTATTAGGCTATAGAAGCCAGTACTTTACTTTGGCCTACAAAGGCTCTTGCAAAACTATTGCTCGTGAACACACAAGCTATGGCCCGTGTACACAGTGTTTAGTCCCTATGGTCTGAGTATCTAAAGGGCTGACAAGGGACTAGTAAAGCCTAATAGAGAGTATTAGAGTCTGGTACAGCCTAGTACACTCTAGTCTAGCCTAGTCCAGCCTGTTCCATGCTAGTATAGCCTATACCAACCTCCACTACTCTGTTCTCCCAACAGGCTGGACTATACTAGTCTTGGGTGCACTAGGCTGTACTGTACTGTACTGTACTAGACTCTACTGGTCTCTAATAGGCTGTTTTAAGCTCTAGTAGGCTTTGCTAGGCTTTACTGGGCTCTATTAGGCTATAGAAGCCAGTACTTTACTTTGGCCTACAAAGGCTCTTGCAAAACTATTGCTCGTGAACACACAAGCTATGGCCCGTGTACACAGTGTTTAGTCCCTATGGTCTGAGTATCTAAAGGACTGACAAGGGACTAGTAAAGCCTAATAGAGAGTATTAGAGTCTGGTACAGCCTAGTACACTCTAGTCTAGCCTAGTCCAGCCTGTTCCATGCTAGTATAGCCTATACCAACCTCCACTACTCTGTTCTCCCAACAGGCTGGACTATACTAGTCTTGGGTGCACTAGGCTGTACTGTACTGTACTGTACTAGACTCTACTGGTCTCTAATAGGCTGTTTTAAGCTCTAGTAGGCTTTGCTAGGCTTTACTGGGCTCTATTAGGCTATAGAAGCCAGTACTTTACTTTGGCCTACAAAGGCTCTTGCAAAACTATTGCTCGTGAACACACAAGCTATGGCCCGTGTACACAGTGTTTAGTCCCTATGGTCTGAGTATCTAAAGGGCTGACAAGGGACTAGTAAAGCCTAATAGAGAGTATTAGAGTCTGGTACAGCCTAGTACACTCTAGTCTAGCCTAGTCCAGCCTGTTCCATGCTAGTATAGCCTATACCCACCTCCCCTACTCTGTTCTCCCAACAGGCTGGACTATACTAGTCTTGGGTGCACTAGGCTGTACTGTACTGTACTGTACTAGACTCTACTGGTCTCTAATAGGCTGTTTTAAGCTCTAGTAGGCTTTGCTAGGCTTTACTGGGCTCTATTAGGCTATAGAAGCCAGTACTTTACTTTGGCCTACAAAGGCTCTTGCAAAACTATTGCTCGTGAACACACAAGCTATGGCCCGTGTACACAGTGTTTAGTCCCTATGGTCTGAGTATCTAAAGGGCTGACAAGGGACTAGTAAAGCCTAATAGAGAGTATTAGAGTCTGGTACAGCCTAGTAGACTCTAGTCTAGCCTAGTCCAGCCTGTTCCATGCTAGTATAGCCTATACCAACCTCCACTACTCTGTTCTCCCAACAGGCTGGACTATACTAGTCTTGGGTGCACTAGGCTGTACTGTACTGTACTGTACTGTACTGTACTAGACTCTACTGGTCTCTAATAGGCTGTTTTAAGCTCTAGTAGGCTTTGCTAGGCTTTACTGGGCTCTATTAGGCTATAGAAGCCAGTACTTTACTTTGGCCTACAAAGGCTCTTGCAAAACTATTGCTCGTGAACACACAAGCTATGGCCCGTGTACGCAGTGTTTAGTCCCTATGGTCTGAGTATCTAAAGGGCTGACAAGGGATTAGTAAAGCCTAATAGAGAGTATTACAGTCTGGTACAGCCTAGTACACTCTAGTCTAGCCTAGTCCAGCCTGTTCCATGCTAGTATAGCCTATACCAACCTCCACTACTCTGTTCTCCCAACAGGCTGGACTATACTAGTCTTGGGTGCACTAGGCTGTACTGTACTGTACTGTACTAGACTCTACTGGTGTCTAATAGGCTGTTTTAAGCTCTAGTAGGCTTTGCTAGGCTTTACTGGGCTCTATTAGGCTATAGAAGCCAGTACTTTACTTTGGCCTACAAAGGCTCTTGCAAAACTATTGCTCGTGAACACACAAGCTATGGCCCGTGTACGCAGTGTTTAGTCCCTATGGTCTGAGTATCTAAAGGGCCGACAAGGGACTAGTAAAGCCTAATAGAGAGTATTAGAGTCTGGTACAGCCTAGTACACTCTAGTCTAGCCTAGTCCAGCCTGTTCCATGCTAGTATAGCCTATACCAACCTCCACTACTCTGTTCTCCCAACAGGCTGGACTATACTAGTCTTGGGTGCACTAGGCTGTACTGTACTGTACTGTACTAGACTCTACTGGTCTCTAATAGGCTGTTTTAAGCTCTAGTAGGCTTTGCTAGGCTTTACTGGGCTCTATTAGGCTATAGAAGCCAGTACTTTACTTTGGCCTACAAAGGCTCTTGCAAAACTATTGCTCGTGAACACACAAGCTATGGCCCGTGTACACAGTGTTTAGTCCCTATGGTCTGAGTATCTAAAGGGCTGACAAGGGACTAGTAAAGCCTAATAGAGAGTATTAGAGTCTGGTACAGCCTAGTACACTCTAGTCTAGCCTAGTCCAGCCTGTTCCATGCTAGTATAGCCTATATCAACCTCCACTACTCTGTTCTCCCAACAGAGAATTAGGCTATAGAAGCTCTATTAGGCTATAGAAGCCAGTACTTTACTTTGGCCTACAAAGGCTCTTGCAAAACTATTGCTCGTGAACACACAAGCTATGGCCCGTGTACGCAGTGTTTAGTCCCTATGGTCTGAGTATCTAAAGGGCTGACAAGGGATTAGTAAAGCCTAATAGAGAGTATTACAGTCTGGTACAGCCTAGTACACTCTAGTCTAGCCTAGTCCAGCCTGTTCCATGCTAGTATAGCCTATACCAACCTCCACTACTCTGTTCTCCCAACAGGCTGGACTATACTAGTCTTGGGTGCACTAGGCTGTACTGTACTGTACTGTACTAGACTCTACTGGTGTCTAATAGGCTGTTTTAAGCTCTAGTAGGCTTTGCTAGGCTTTACTGGGCTCTATTAGGCTATAGAAGCCAGTACTTTACTTTGGCCTACAAAGGCTCTTGCAAAACTATTGCTCGTGAACACACAAGCTATGGCCCGTGTACGCAGTGTTTAGTCCCTATGGTCTGAGTATCTAAAGGGCCGACAAGGGACTAGTAAAGCCTAATAGAGAGTATTAGAGTCTGGTACAGCCTAGTACACTCTAGTCTAGCCTAGTCCAGCCTGTTCCATGCTAGTATAGCCTATACCAACCTCCACTACTCTGTTCTCCCAACAGGCTGGACTATACTAGTCTTGGGTGCACTAGGCTGTACTGTACTGTACTGTACTAGACTCTACTGGTCTCTAATAGGCTGTTTTAAGCTCTAGTAGGCTTTGCTAGGCTTTACTGGGCTCTATTAGGCTATAGAAGCCAGTACTTTACTTTGGCCTACAAAGGCTCTTGCAAAACTATTGCTCGTGAACACACAAGCTATGGCCCGTGTACACAGTGTTTAGTCCCTATGGTCTGAGTATCTAAAGGGCTGACAAGGGACTAGTAAAGCCTAATAGAGAGTATTAGAGTCTGGTACAGCCTAGTACACTCTAGTCTAGCCTAGTCCAGCCTGTTCCATGCTAGTATAGCCTATATCAACCTCCACTACTCTGTTCTCCCAACAGGCTGGACTATACTAGTCTTGGGTGCACTAGGCTGTACTGTACTGTACTGTACTGTACTGTACTAGACTCTACTGGTCTCTAATAGGCTGTTTTAAGCTCTAGTAGGCTTTGCTAGGCTTTACTGGGCTCTATTAGGCTATAGAAGCCAGTACTTTACTTTGGCCTACAAAGGCTCTTGCAAAACTATTGCTCGTGAACACACAAGCTATGGCCCGTGTACACAGTGTTTAGTCCCTATGGTCTGAGTATCTAAAGGGCTGACAAGGGACTAGTAAAGCCTAATAGAGAGTATTAGAGTCTGGTACAGCCTAGTACACTCTAGTCTAGCCTAGTCCAGCCTGTTCCATGCTAGTATAGCCTATATCAACCTCCACTACTCTGTTCTCCCAACAGGCTGGACTATACTAGTCTTGGGTGCACTAGGCTGTACTGTACTGTACTGTACTGTACTGTACTGTACTGTACTGTACTGTACTGTACTGTACTGTACTGTACTGTACTGTACTGTACTAGACTCTACTGGTCTCTAATAGGCTGTTTTAAGCTCTAGTAGGCTTTGCTAGGCTTTACTGGGCTCTATTAGGCTTTAGAAGCCAGTACTTTACTTTGGCCTACAAAGGCTCTTGCAAAACTATTGCTCGTGAACACACAAGCTATGGCCCGTGTACACAGTGTTTAGTCCCTATGGTCTGAGTATCTAAAGGGCTGACAAGGGACTAGTAAAGCCTAATAGAGAGTATTAGAGTCTGGTACAGCCTAGTACACTCTAGTCTAGCCTAGTCCAGCCTGTTCCATGCTAGTATAGCCTATACCAACCTCCACTACTCTGTTCTCCCAACAGGCTGGACTATACTAGTCTTGGGTGCACTAGGCTGTACTGTACTGTACTGTACTAGACTCTACTGGTCTCTAATAGGCTGTTTTAAGCTCTAGTAGGCTTTGCTAGGCTTTACTGGGCTCTATTAGGCTATAGAAGCCAGTACTTTACTGTGGCCTACAAAGGCTCATGCGAAACTATTGCTCGTGAACACACAAGCTATGGCCCGTGTACGCAGTGTTTAGTCCCTATGGTCTGAGTATCTAGAGGGCTGACAAGGGACTAGTAAAGCCTAATAGAGAGTATTAGAGTCTGGTACAGCCTAGTACAATCTAGTCTAGCCTAGTCCAGCCTGTTCCATGCTAGTTTAGCCTATACCACCCTCCCCTAGTCTGTTCTCCAAACAGGCTGGACTATACTAGTCTTGGGTGCACTAGGCTGTACTGTACTGTACTGTACTAGACTCTACTGGTCTCTAATAGGCTGTTTTAAGCTCTAGTAGGCTTTGCTAGGCTTTACTGGGCTCTATTAGGCTATAGAAGCCAGTACTTTACTTTAGCCTACAAAGGCTCATGCAAAACTATTGCTCGTGAACACACAAGCTATGGCCTGTGTACACAGTGGTTAGTCCCTATGGTCTGAGTATCTACAGGGCTGACAAGGGACTAGTACAGCCTAATAGAGAGTATTAGAGTCTGGTACAGCCTAGTACAACCTAGTCTAGCCTAGTCCAGCCTGTTCCATGCTAGTCTAGACTTAGTATAGTGCTTAAAGAGTGACTTTGAGAGCTGTTTTACCGTACAATGTAAGTCAATGAGGAGCAAATTTAGAATTATCAATTTCTAATCAATGGAGCAATTATTTTTGATTTCTTGTCCACCTTTGGAGTTACATCATGGCAAGGTAACTACACAACCCAAACCTCTACCAAAGTGGTCTTGCCCTTTAAGCAGGTAGGTATTGTCAATAGTCAGAGGGAAGTGGCAATGTGAGGCAGTGTAGTGTGTAATGTTACTTGGGGGGATATGAATGTGTGGCTGCTGCTCACCCTCCTGGTAGGACAAACTTCATTAAAGTTGGGTTCGGGTTAGTTGGCTCGCCATCATGATCCTTTTTCTTATCAAGAAAAGTAACCTGGCCAATTCAATCAGATTCATGCAGGCACAGCCAGCATGTTGTGCCAGCAGTCAGTTTGGGTGGAAATCTCAGAGTAGTGTGCACCTCACTCTGCTACTGCAGACTGTCTCTGCTTCATGCAATTATTGGCAATTGCAAGCACTGGTGTGACTGATTGATTGAGTGAGTGAGACTGAGTGTGTGTGTGACTGTGTTTGTGACTCTGTCAGTGACACACAGACAGCAGTGACACAAACCTTTTGAAAACCTTTTGAAACCTGGGTTACATCAGCCCTGTAGATACTCAGACCATTTGGATTAACCACTGTGTAAACAGGCAATAGTTTGTGTGTGCACGACCAATAGTTTCGCATGAACATTTGTAGGCCAAAGTAAAGTACTGCCTTCTATAGCCTAATAGAGCCCAGTACAGCCTAGCAAAGCCTACTAGAGCTGAAAGCAGACTATTAGAGCCCAGCAGAGACTAGTACAGTAAAGTCTAGTACACCCAGGTCTAGCCTACTCCAGCCTGTTGGGAGAACAGAATAGGGGAGGGGGTACCAGGCTATGCTAGGACTGATAAGGCTGGACTAGGATAGACTAGATTGTACTAGGCTGTACCAGACTCTAATACTCTCTATTAGGCAGTACTAGTCCCTTGTCAGCCCTGTAGATACTCAGACCATAGGGACTAACCACTGTGTACACGGGCCATAGCTTGTGTGTTCACGAGCAATAGTTTTGCATGAACCTTTGTAGGCCAAAGTAAAGTACTGCCTTCTATAGCCTAATAGAGCCCAGTAAAGCCTAGCAAAGCCTACTAGAGCTTAAAACAGCCTATTAGAGACCAGTAGAGTCTAGTACAGTACAGTACAGTACAGCCTAGTACAATCTAGTCTAGCCTAGTCCAGCCTGTTCCATGCTAGTATAGCCTATACCACCCTCCCCTAGTCTGTTCTCCAAACAGGCTGGACTATACTAGTCTTGGGTGCACTAGCCTGTACTGTACTGTACTCTACTAGACTCTACTGGTCTCTAATAGGCTGTTTTAAGCTCTAGTAGGCTTTGCTAGGCTTTACTGGGCTCTATTAGGCTATAGAAGCCAGTACTTTACTTTGGCCTACAAAGGCTCATGCAAAACTATTGCTCGTGAACACACAAGCTATGGCCCGTGTACACAGTGGTTAGTCCCTATGGTCTGAGTATCTACAGGGCTGACAAGGGACTAGTACAGCCTAATAGAGAGTATTAGAGTCTGGTACAGCCTAGTACAACCTAGTATAGCCTAGTCCAGCCTGTTCCATGCTAGTCTAGACTTAGTATAGTGCTTAAAGAGTGACTTTGAGAGCTGTTTTACCGTACAATGTAAGTCAATGAGGAGCAAATTTAGAATTATCAATTTCTAATCAATGGAGCAATTATTTTTTATTTCTTGTCCACCTTTGGAGTTACATCATGGCAAGGTAACTATCCCAAACCTCTACCAAAGTGGTCTTGCCCTTTAAGCAGGTAGGTATTGTCAATAGTCAGAGGGAAGTGGCAGAGGAAGGGAGTGTAGTGTGTAATGTTACTTGGGGGGATATGAATTTGTGGCTGCTGCTCACCCTCCTGGTAGGAAAAACTTCATTAAAGTTGGGTTCGGGTTAGTTGGCTCGCCATCATGATCCTTTTTCTTATCAAGAAAAGTAACCTGGCCAATTCAATCAGATTCATGCAGGCACAGCCAGCATGTTGTGCCAGCAGTCAGTTTGGGTGGAAATCTCAGAGTAGTGTGCACCTCACTCTGCTACTGCAGACTGTCTCTGCTTCATGCAATTATTGGCAATTGCAAGCACTGGTGTGACTGATTGATTGAGTGAGTGAGACTGAGTGTGTGTGTGACTGTGTGTGTGACTCTGTCAGTGACACACAGACAGCAGTGACAAAAACCTTTTGAAAACCTTTTGAAACCTGGGTTACATCAGCCCTGTAGATACTCAGACCATTTGGATTAACCACTGTGTAAACGGGCAATAGTTTGTGTGTGCACGACCAATAGTTTCGCATGAACATTTGTAGGCCAAAGTAAAGTACTGCCTTCTATAGCTTAATAGAGCCCAGTACAGCCTAGAAAAGCCTACTAGAGCTGAAAGCAGACTATTAGAGCCCAGCAGAGACTAGTACAGTAAAGCCTAGTACACCCAGGTCTAGCCTAGTCCAGCCTGTTGGGAGAACCGAATAGGGGAGGGGGTACCAGGCTATGCTAGGACTGATAAGGCTGGACTAGGATAGACTAGATTGTACTAGAGTGTACCAGACTCTAATGCTCTCTATTAGGCTGTACTAGTCCCTTGTCAGCCCTGTATATACTCAGACCATAGGGACTAACCACTGTGTACAGGGGCCATAGCTTGTGTGTTCACGAGCAATAGTTTTGCATGAACCTTTGTAGGCCAAAGTAAAGTACTGCCTTCTATAGCCTAATAGAGCCCAGTAAAGCCTAGCAAAGCCTATTAGAGCTTAAAACAGCCTATTAGAGACCAATAGAGTCTAGTACAGTACAGTACAGTACAGCCTAGTACAATCTAGTCTAGCCTAGTCCAGCCTGTTCCATGCTAGTATAGCCTATACCACCCTCCCCTAGTCTGTTCTACAAACAGGCTCGACTATACTAGTCTTGGGTGCACTAGGCTGTACTGTACTGTACTGTACTGTACTAGACTCTACTGGTCTCTAATAGGCTTTTTTAAGCTCTAGTAGGCTTTGCTAGGCTTTACTGGGCTCTATTAGGCTATATAAGCCAGTACTTTACTTTGGCCTACAAAGGCTCATGCAAAACTATTGCTCGTGAACACACAAGCTATGGCCCGTGTACACAGTGGTTAGTCCCTATGGTCTGAGTATCTACAGGGCTGACAAGGGACTAGTACAGCCTAATAGAGAGTATTAGAGTCTGGTACAGCCTAGTACAACCTAGTATAGCCTAGTCCAGCCTGTTCCATGCTAGTCTAGACTTAGTATAGTGCTTAAAGAGTGACTTTGAGAGCTGTTTTACCGTACAATGTAAGTCAATGAGGAGCAAATTTAGAATTATCAATTTCTAATCAATGGAGCAATTATTTTTTATTTCTTGTCCACCTTTGGAGTTACATCATGGCAAGGTAACTATCCCAAACCTCTACCAAAGTGGTCTTGCCCTTTAAGCAGGTAGGTATTGTCAATAGTCAGAGGGAAGTGGCAGAGTGAGGCAGTGTAGTGTGTAATGTTACTTGGGGGGATATGAATTTGTGGCTGCTGCTCACCCTCCTGGTAGGAAAAACTTCATTAAAGTTGGGTTCGGGTTAGTTGGCTCGCCATCATGATCCTTTTTCTTATCAAGAAAAGTAACCTGGCCAATTCAATCAGATTCATGCAGGCACAGTCAGCATGTTGTGCCAGCAGTCAGTTTGGGTGGAAATCTCAGAGTAGTGTGCACCTCACTCTGCTACTGCAGACTGTCTCTGCTTCATGCAATTATTGGCAATTGCAAGCACTGGTGTGACTGATTGATTGAGTGAGTGAGACTGAGTGTGTGTGTGACTGTGTGTGTGACTCTGTCAGTGACACACAGACAGCAGTGACAAAAACCTTTTGAAAACCTTTTGAAACCTGGGTTACATCAGCCCTGTAGATACTCAGACCATTTGGATTAACCACTGTGTAAACGGGCAATAGTTTGTGTGTGCACGACCAATAGTTTCGCATGAACATTTGTAGGCCAAAGTAAAGTACTGCCTTCTATAGCTTAATAGAGCCCAGTACAGCCTAGAAAAGCCTACTAGAGCTGAAAGCAGACTATTAGAGCCCAGCAGAGACTAGTACAGTAAAGCCTAGTACACCCAGGTCTAGCCTAGTCCAGCCTGTTGGGAGAACAGAATAGGGGAGGGGGTACCAGGCTATGCTAGGACTGATAAGGCTGGACTAGGATAGACTAGATTGTACTAGGCTGTACCAGACTCTAATGCTCTCTATTAGGCTGTACTAGTCCCTTGTCAGCCCTGTAGATACTCAGACCATAGGGACTAACCACTGTGTACACAGGCCATAGCTTGTGTGTTCACGAGCAATAGTTTTGCATGAACCTTTGTAGGCCAAAGTAAAGTACTGGCTTCTATAGCCTAATAGAGCCCAGTAAAGCCTAGCAAAGCCTATTAGAGCTTAAAACAGCATATTAGAGACCAGTAGAGTCTAGTACAGTACATTACAGTACAGCCTAGTGCACCCAAGACTAGTATAGTCCAGCCTGTTGGGAGAACAGAGTAGTGGAGGTTGGTATAGGCTATACTAGCATGGAACAGGCTGGACTAGGCTAGACTAGAGTGTACTAGGCTGTACCAGACTCTAATACTCTCTATTAGGCTTTACTAGTCCCTTGTCAGCCCTTTAGATACTCAGACCATAGGGACTAAACACTGCGTACACGGGCCATAGCTTGTGTGTTCACGAGCAATAGTTTTGCAAGAGCCTTTGTAGGCCAAAGTAAAGTACTGGCTTCTATAGCCTAATAGAGCCCAGTAAAGCCTAGCAAAGCCTACTAGAGCTTAAAACAGCCTGTTAGAGACCAGTAGAGTCTAATACAGTACAGTATAGTACAGCCTAGTGCACCCAAGACTAGTATAGTCCAGCCTGTTGGGAGAACAGAGTAGTGGAGGTTGGTATAGGCTATACTAGCATGGAACAGGCTGGACTAGGCTAGACTAGAGTGTACTAGGCTGTACCAGACTCTAATACTCTCTATTAGGCTTTACTAATCCCTTGTCAGCCCTTTAGATACTCAGACCATAGGGACTAAACACTGCGTACACGGGCCATAGCTTGTGTGTTCACGAGCAATAGTTTTGCAAGAGCCTTTGTAGGCCAAAGTAAAGTACTGGCTTCTATAGCCTAATAGAGCCCAGTAAAGCCTAGCAAAGCCTACTAGAGCTTAAAACAGCCTATTAGAGACCAGTAGAGTCTAGTACAGTACAGTACAGTACAGTACAGTACAGTACAGCCTAGTGCACCCAAGACTAGTATAGTCCAGCCTGTTGGGAGAACAGAGTAGTGGAGGTTGGTATAGGCTATACTAGCATGGAACAGGCTGGACTAGGCTAGACTAGAGTGTACTAGGCTGTACCAGACTCTAATACTCTCTATTAGGCTTTACTAGTCCCTTGTCAGCCCTTTAGATACTCAGACCATAGGGACTAAACACTGTGTACACGGGCCATAGCTTGTGTGTTCACGAGCAATAGTTTTGCAAGAGCCTTTGTAGGCCAAAGTAAAGTACTGGCTTCTATAGCCTAATAGAGCCCAGTAAAGCCTAGCAAAGCCTACTAGAGCTTAAAACAGCCTATTAGAGACCAGTAGAGTCTAGTACAGTACAGTACAGTACAGCCTAGTGCACCCAAGACTAGTATAGTCCAGCCTGTTGGGAGAACAGAGTAGTGGAGGTTGGTATAGGCTATACTAGCATGGAACAGGCTGGACTAGGCTAGACTAGAGTGTACTAGGCTGTACCAGACTCTAATACTCTCTATTAGGCTTTACTAGTCCCTTGTCAGCCCTTTAGATACTCAGACCATAGGGACTAAACACTGTGTACACGGGCCATAGCTTGTGTGTTCACGAGCAATAGTTTTGCAAGAGCCTTTGTAGGCCAAAGTAAAGTACTGGCTTCTATAGCCTAATAGAGCCCAGTAAAGCCTAGCAAAGCCTACTAGAGCTTAAAACAGCCTATTAGAGACCAGTAGAGTCTAGTACAGTACAGTACAGTACAGCCTAGTGCACCCAAGACTAGTATAGTCCAGCCTGTTGGGAGAACAGAGTAGGGGAGGTGGGTATAGGCTATACTAGCATGGAACAGGCTGGACTAGGCTAGACTAGAGTGTACTAGGCTGTACCAGACTCTAATACTCTCTATTAGGCTTTACTAGTCCCTTGTCAGCCCTTTAGATACTCAGACCATAGGGACTAAACACTGTGTACACGGGCCATAGCTTGTGTGTTCACAAGCAATAGTTTTGCAAGAGCCTTTGTAGGCCAAAGTAAAGTACTGGCTTCTATAGCCTAATAGAGCCCAGTAAAGCCTAGCAAAGCCTACTAGAGCTTAAAACAGCCTATTAGAGACCAGTAGAGTCTAGTACAGTACAGTACAGTACAGTACAGTACAGCCTAGTGCACCCAAGACTAGTATAGTCCAGCCTGTTGGGAGAACAGAGTAGTGGAGGTTGATATAGGCTATACTAGCATGGAACAGGCTGGACTAGGCTAGACTAGAGTGTACTAGGCTGTACCAGACTCTAATACTCTCTATTAGGCTTTACTAGTCCCTTGTCAGCCCTTTAGATACTCAGACCATAGGGACTAAACACTGTGTACACGGGCCATAGCTTGTGTGTTCACGAGCAATAGTTTTGCAAGAGCCTTTGTAGGCCAAAGTAAAGTACTGGCTTCTATAGCCTAATAGAGCCCAGTAAAGCCTAGCAAAGCCTACTAGAGCTTAAAACAGCCTATTAGAGACCAGTAGAGTCTAGTACAGTACAGTACAGTACAGCCTAGTGCACCCAAGACTAGTATAGTCCAGCCTGTTGGGAGAACAGAGTAGTGGAGGTTGGTATAGGCTATACTAGCATGGAACAGGCTGGACTAGGCTAGACTAGAGTGTACTAGGCTGTACCAGACTCTAATACTCTCTATTAGGCTTTACTAGTCCCTTGTCGGCCCTTTAGATACTCAGACCATAGGGACTAAACACTGCGTACGCGGGCCATAGCTTGTGTGTTCACGAGCAATAGTTTTGCAAGAGCCTTTGTAGGCCAAAGTAAAGTACTGGCTTCTATAGCCTAATAGAGCCCAGTAAAGCCTAGCAAAGCCTACTAGAGCTTAAAACAGCCTATTAGACACCAGTAGAGTCTAGTACAGTACAGTACAGTACAGCCTAGTGCACCCAAGACTAGTATAGTCCAGCCTGTTGGGAGAACAGAGTAGTGGAGGTTGGTATAGGCTATACTAGCATGGAACAGGCTGGACTAGGCTAGACTAGAGTGTACTAGGCTGTACCAGACTTTAATACTCTCTATTAGGCTTTACTAGTCCCTTGTCGGCCCTTTAGATACTCAGACCATAGGGACTAAACACTGCGTACGCGGGCCATAGCTTGTGTGTTCACGAGCAATAGTTTTGCAAGAGCCTTTGTAGGCCAAAGTAAAGTACTGGCTTCTATAGCCTAATAGAGCCCAGTAAAGCCTAGCAAAGCCTACTAGAGCTTAAAACAGCCTATTAGACACCAGTAGAGTCTAGTACAGTACAGTACAGTACAGCCTAGTGCACCCAAGACTAGTATAGTCCAGCCTGTTGGGAGAACAGAGTAGTGGAGGTTGGTATAGGCTATACTAGCATGGAACAGGCTGGACTAGGCTAGACTAGAGTGTACTAGGCTGTACCAGACTCTAATACTCTCTATTAGGCTTTACTAGTCCCTTGTCAGCCCTTTAGATACTCAGACCATAGGGACTAAACACTGCGTACACGGGCCATAGCTTGTGTGTTCACGAGCAATAGTTTTGCAAGAGCCTTTGTAGGCCAAAGTAAAGTACTGGCTTCTATAGCCTAATAGAGCCCAGTAAAGCCTAGCAAAGCCTACTAGAGCTTAAAACAGCCTATTAGAGACCAGTAGAGTCTAGTACAGTACAGTACAGTACAGCCTAGTGCACCCAAGACTAGTATAGTCCAGCCTGTTGGGAGAACAGAGTAGTGGAGGTTGGTATAGGCTATACTAGCATGGAACAGGCTGGACTAGGCTAGACTAGAGTGTACTAGGCTGTACCAGACTGTAATACTCTCTATTAGGCTTTACTAATCCCTTGTCAGCCCTTTAGATACTCAGACCATAGGGACTAAACACTGCGTACACGGGCCATAGCTTGTGTGTTCACGAGCAATAGTTTTGCAAGAGCCTTTGTAGGCCAAAGTAAAGTACTGGCTTCTATAGCCTAATAGAGCCCAGTAAAGCCTAGCAAAGCCTACTAGAGCTTAAAACAGCCTATTAGAGACCAGTAGAGTCTAGTACAGTACAGTACAGTACAGTACAGTACAGCCTAGTGCACCCAAGACTAGTATAGTCCAGCCTGTTGGGAGAACAGAGTAGTGGAGGTTGGTATAGGCTATACTAGCATGGAACAGGCTGGACTAGGCTAGACTAGAGTGTACTAGGCTGTACCAGACTCTAATACTCTCTATTAGGCTTTACTAGTCCCTTGTCAGCCCTCTAGATACTCAGACCATAGGGACTAAACACTGCGTACACGGGCCATAGCTTGTGTGTTCACGAGCAATAGTTTCGCATGAGCCTTTGTAGGCCACAGTAAAGTACTGGCTTCTATAGCCTAATAGAGCCCAGTAAAGCCTAGCAAAGCCTACTAGAGCTTAAAACAGCCTATCAGAGACCAGTATAGTCTAGTACAGTACAGTACAGTACAGCCTAGTGCACCCAAGACTAGTATAGTCCAGCCTGTTGGGAGAACAGAGTAGTGGAGGTTGGTATAGGCTATACTAGCATGGAACAGGCTGGACTAGGCTAGACTAGAGTGTACTAGGCTGTACCAGACTCTAATACTCTCTATTAGGCTTTACTAGTCCCTTGTCAGCCCTCTAGATACTCAGACCATAGGGACTAAACACTGCGTACACGGGCCATAGCTTGTGTGTTCACGAGCAATAGTTTCGCATGAGCCTTTGTAGGCCACAGTAAAGTACTGGCTTCTATAGCCTAATAGAGCCCAGTAAAGCCTAGCAAAGCCTACTAGAGCTTAAAACAGCCTATCAGAGACCAGTATAGTCTAGTACAGTACAGTACAGTACAGCCTAGTGCACCCAAGACTAGTA
>NC_137614.1:12219023-12224023 GCF_963280865.1 Gymnoscopelus braueri
ACAAATTGGTGAATGAATTGAGCGGTGATGCATAGAGAGTCGTGGCATAAATAAAGGGAGGAGACAAAAAGAAAGATTGAGGTGAGATGGATATGTGTGGAGCCAGAGGGAAAGGGATGAGGGGAGCGGCAAGATGGAGGGAGAGAGAAAGATAGACTGTGGGAGGGATTGAGGCGGAAGCAGGAGGCGGGTGAGAGAGAGAGAGAGAGAGGGAGAAGGAGAGAGAGAGAGGGAGAGAAAGAGGGAGCAGGAGGAGAGATGAATAGGCCTTACATGAGCGGACCTGGAGGAATGGATGAATGCGTGATGCATGATGGGGGAGCCGGGCCAAACCTACAACGACCAATCACAGGGCTTTGGTCTGAATGAGATAACCAATCATGGAGGCTTTCACAGCCACCCCCCCGTCCCCCCCGTCCCGTCCCCCCCGTCCCCATCATCGCTCCCCATTGCAGGGAGCCCAGTACATCACGTCCATGTATTATACCCCACAGCAAGCTGTAGGCTGGGCTGTGTGCGCGTGCGTGTGTGTGTGTGTGTGTGTGTGTGTGTGTGTGTGTGTGTGTGTGTGTGTGTGTGTGTGTGTGTGTGTGTGTGTGTGTGTGTGTGTGTGTGTTCCTGCCTGTGGCATTTTTCCATGTCTCATATACCAACAAATCCATCTCAGACATCCATATTAACCCATTCAATCCGGGAACGCATCTGTGTCATTTTCGATTTTTTTTTGCTATAACCATTATTTTATACTTTGGCTTTTCAAAAATAGCAGATATACAAGCTCATAGAGTGCCGCGCTATGAGCTTGTAGATCTGCACATTTTTGGAAAAATCGAATCGAAATTTGTGCAAATCTTTGAATATATATATATTCTTAAAGCGAGCATTTGTAACTCAAATCTTTGCTTCTGGGGGGGTCCCTGGAACAGGATATTTAGAGATGGGGGTCCGCGGCCAAATACATATCATTTGGGGTGGGTCGTTGACATGAAAAAGTTTGAGCACCACTGATATTATAACAACATAATAGGTTTTTCGGAAACCAGTTAAAAGGATTTAGAAGACATTTGTGGATGCGTTCCCGGACTGAATGGGTTAAGTGTGAGAGAGAGAGTCATGGTGCGACTGTGGGAGAGACTCCTATTGTTCTGCTATTTCCAACACACAGAAGAGCTGAACAGGCAAAAACCCATGGCAGCAGATTGTTCAAGCTACGTGTAAAAGTTTGCATTGTGCTAGATAATGCAACCGCAGGCTAAGTCAGAGTTTGGGTATAGTGCCTCTGGGCACATATGAACTTATGAGACAGCGATCGTTGATATATATAAACATGTACAGTACAGTATAGAGACTATATGGGTTGGAATCCGGAAACCGGAGGAGCTAGATCCAACGGAATCGGTTCCCTCACATTTGGAATGTGTTGGTATGTGGACTTCACATCTGCTATAATAATAATAATGTGGTGTAAAGTAGTAAGTACATTTACTCAAGTACTGTACTTAAGTATAATTTTGAGGTATTTTTTACTTTAATGGAGTATTTCCAATTTTCTGTACTTTTACTTCTACTCCACTACATCTCAGAGGCAAATATTATACTCCACTTTTACGTCACTACAATTATTTGAAAACTTACTTTGTAGATTTGGATTATTATTACAAAACATACCACTTCAGCCCTTTATACATTTCGGCCATTTGAAAATAGCTGATATCTACAAGCTTGTAGATCTGCTATTTTCCAAAGATTTGCTTACATTTGAAAACTTGAAATGGGACCTTCTGCATGAGTACTTTTACATTTGGTACTTTAACACATTGAATGCCAAAAACGGTCCGGACCGTTTTTGAGGGTCCAAACGAGAAGTGCCGAAAACGGTCCGGACCGTTTTTGACCCAATTCTATTTTTATACGAGTGGCCCACGTGGGGCGCTAAAACGAAACTTTGACATCACCCAAGGAGTTTCTGAGAAGAAGAGGCTGGATGAGGCTCCATGTCAAAAATCCTTCCGGTCGGCGTTTTCAATGTTATCTCCTTGACTAAAAGCTTAATATCTCCATTTCTTTTTAATGTGGTGGAAACGAGCCGTTTCCGATCGGCGATCACGCTGCAATGGAGGATCGCGTTGGAAATATTATTGTTCCAGGCGTTAGTCGGGACCCTCCGCCGTCTCGCACGCACGCTTTGTTTACATGCACTTCCGCGTCGGGGCTTCTGCAGCACGAAACGTATAACGCAAGTGGATGGAAGAAATGCAGGCACTCAACGTATAATATTTTAATAAACCTCTGGCACCCAATGTGTTAAGTAAATGTTGATGCCAATACTTTTATACTTTTACTCAAGTACATTTAGAATTCCAGACTTTTACTTGTAACAGAGCTTGCAGTATTGATACTTTTACTACTGTAAGTAAAATATTTGAGTATTATTTCCACCACTGGTCTTGGGGACCTCAAGGAGGTTTGCGTCACCAGACCTAAGGGAGCGGGAGGGGATATATATATTTAAAGATTTTCACACATTTTCACAATAAAAAAAAATAAAGCAGATCTACAAGCTCATAGCGCGGCACTTGGTGCCGCGCTATGAGCTTGTATATCTGCTATTTTTTAATAGCCAAAGAAATCTAAAATTACAGAGATGCGTCCCCAGATTGACTGGATTAAGCTATAACTAGGCTAAATTTGTATTTAGTGTGAGGTGGTGCAACTGGCTCCTGGTGTATTATGGTCTCTGGAACCGGGTGAGCAGGCGGGGAGCTGAGTTCTGGACGTATTGAAGTTTATTGAGGACTTTGGAGGTGGTGCCATGGAGGAAATGTATGGCTATACAATTACAATACCGGTTGTTCTATATGATAAAAATATATTTCAAGGACCACCATGACTCTCAGAGTTACAGACCTGTAAAGGTCCATTTGGAATCCCCCTCAAGTAACCCAGAGGGTCCCTAGACCTCACTTTGAGAACCACCACAATATGTATGCAATACTTTATTTGTGATTGAATTTGTGTTTATCGAGAAATAATTAATGGAGGCCAAACTTATAGATTTTCTTTTAACACATCGAGTGCCAGAGGTTCTTTAAAACAGGGTACATCCATGGTGCCAGCGTTTCTTACCGATTACGCCGATCGTTTTAGAGCTGCAGAAGCCTCCACGAGGACCCGGATGTAAACAAAGGGTGTCTGGGCGATGGCCGAGGGTCCCGTCTAATGACTGGAACAATAATATTTCTAGGGGAAAAAAGAGAAGAGTTGAAGTGGTTAAATGTCTGAAAATACACATTAACTCTAATGCTAACTGCTAATGAAATAAAAAAATATGTTCATACTGTGCCAGCAATTTTTTAAAAATAAAACAAAATAATAATAATAATTTAAACAAGAAGTGAATGGGGCAGCAAATCTTCGGATCACGATATCTTGGGTTCTGAATTTTCTTTTCCAAAAAAATAAAATAATAATATTATAAATTAATTATTAATAATAATAATAATATTATATATATATATATATATATATATATATATATATATATATATATATATATATATATATATATATATATATATATATATATATATATATATATATATATATTTATTTATTTTTTACTCAGGATTTTTAACTGAGGGCATTCAGAAAAAACTCGGGATAACTCGTAGCTTGGCACTGAGAGAGTTAATCTAACATACACTGATGATAGTGCTGTCAAAGTCTATGAAGCTATCTAAGAAATCTATGAAAATGATAAATCTGAAAAACATTTTTATACAATATGTAGTGGGGGGTCCCTGCTTCATCTCTCTCTCTCAGCTAAGGGGTCTTTGGCCTGAAAACGTTGAAGACCCCTGCACTAACCCGTGCACACTTAGAATTAGCATTCACCTTTAAGTCAAGTGTCTATGTTGAGAACTGATGAGAACTTATTTTGAAACGTTTAAATTGTGTGTGCATGGATGTTATAGAGAGAGTCCTTCTGTACGTCTGTGTTTGTCTGTGTGCATCTGTGTGGGCGTGCATGTTTGTGTGCGTGCGTGTGTGTGTGTGTGTGTGTGTGTGTGTGTGTGTGTGTGTGTGTGTGTGTGTGTGTGTGTGTGTGTGTGTGTGTGTGTGTGTGTGTGTGTGTGTGTGTGTGTGTGTGTGGAATATAATGTGTGAGACAGCGTGTCTGGAAGGTGTGAAGGTCAAGGCATTGAGATGTGCTGTAATTGTTGGAGACATTTTAATTAAAGTGTTTTCAGTGGACTTTGAAAGGGTTACAACCCTTAAGGGTTCACAGTCACACTTGTCCCACTGTCACACGTGTGTGTGTGTGTGTGTGTGTGTGTGTGTGTGTGTGTGTGTGTGTGTGTGTGTGTGTGTGTGTGTGTGTGTGTGTGTGTGTGTGTGTGTGTGTGTGTGTGTGTGTGTGTGTGTGTGTGTGTGTGTGTGCGTGTGTGTGTGTGTGTTTGTGTGTGTGTGTGTGTGTGTGTGTGTGTGTGTGCGTTCATGCGTATCACGTCAGAGACAGACAGCTGAAGCCTGATTTAGTTGGTGTCGGCTGGAAACCTTGTATGTCCAAAACCGTTCCTTTTTCATTATCGTTTTAAAAGCAATTTATAATAGTGAAAATAGCAGATCTACAAGCTCACAACACGATGCGTTGTGAGCTTGTAGATCTGCTATTTTCACCGCTTTCGTGCGACACTCTCGTATGATGATGAAAGTAGGGCATTCATTTACGAAAAAACATAAAACGTTTAAAAATGGACATACGATACGAGGTTTCTGCCCGACAGTAACGATGTATACTTTGTTCCATGTGTTGTGCTCCGAAAATAGACGACCAGCGAGCTCTTGTGAGCTTGTAGATCGGCTACAGACAGTACGTTCGGCCACGCGAGGAGGGGTGACACCAGCGTGAAACAAAGAATACATTTAGCATGAGAGTCTCCAAGGACTGTGTGGTCACAAGTTTGTTTTGAATATAGATCTTTCTTTCTTTTGCTTAA